>NC_134407.1:98681892-98981892 GCF_038048845.1 Mixophyes fleayi | reverse complement strand
AGAAATGGGCAAAGTGCTTGTATTTAGAAAAAAAAAAATCTGTTTCTTTTTCTTAATTACTAGTTTTTGAATTGCTAAAGTAATAAAAGAGGAAAAGCTCTGCAAAAACTAACTGGCCTCATAGTGCCGAAACGGCTCACCCCCTTTTCTAGCTCTGTTAAATCTCTTTCCTCCCTTTGATCTTGAGTGATAATAATTCCAGGGAGTTATTTACACAGTATTCATGTGCTTCAAAGCCATGTCAAAATTCTGATGCTTTAGGGTACATCTTTACCCTACAGGCCCCAGAGAATTCGACTGACAGTTCAGTACACTAGGTGCATTTTTTTTCTTATGCCGTTGCCTTTAGCAAAACATCAAATTACCAGATACCAGACAGCCATGTTCTGCACAAAAGGCCATTCCTGTAGGTATATTATACCATATATATATAAATATATATATTAAATACTTTAGTGTTATCCAGTACATTTTATGTGCAATGGAAAGTGATGGGTTTAGGTTGCCTTAGGGGGGAGTGTTTCCTTTTTCATATTTATTTATTTTCTGTATTCCACACTCTTATTTATTTAAGTTATTTCACTAGCAGGGAAAGTGAAGCTGACTAGGGTATCGTGCATGTTCCTTACAGGCACCTCAAGGCCCGGAGGCATTTGTAAATAAGTAATGATTAACAGATTGGCTGCGGGTTTTTGAAAAGTATGGCTGTGTCAGTTTGCATGATGAGATATAATGTTCAAAGTGGGAGCCTGTATCCACTGATTGCCTGAAGAGAACTGCACAGACAGGCATAGGAATGGAAGAGAGTGTGTGAATAGGGAGGTAATGTGAATAAGAGGTGTTGGGGTTGGACAGGAGGCATTAAAATTGGCAATTGTAATCTGAGAAAGTGAATCATTTAATTTTCTTTGTTTTTTTATTTTCTTTTTAATTCAGGAAAGTGTAACCCAGGTCTGACCAGTCTTGTAGAGACCTCCTATAACGTCCTATATGATTCAGCCAAAGATAAATATGGTACATTAACTTGAACCTAAGTGGGATCCAGGGCCTGATTAAGGGTTCCAGTCACGCTAGACTAATCTGCTCGTAGCGCCGCCCTTTCCTTTCACGCGGTTGGTAAAATTGAACTCGTCCTTCATCTAAAATCTGGCTTCCTTCACCCCCCCCCCCCACACCACCCATGTTTATGTTCCCATGTTTTTGAAACTTAGCCCCACTTGGCTTTTTAAGAGAGTCACAGCAATCTTTTCCACTCATTTTGTTTTCATTAAAATCAGAACTGTATAACAGAATGGACGCATGAACAAACGCTACTGAGGGTGATGGCACCTGTGTCTGTAGCCATCCTTTTCTCTCCTCTCTTATCTTCAAGCACCCGCCCAAGGATGATTCAATGTCTTTACCACGGGCATACATCAAAATTAAAACCTTACCAAATTTTTCTTTCATATTTTCTTTTCAATCTGTTCAATAACTATTCTCTTATAGTTAAAAAAGGAATTTCAGTTCATACCTCTCTACAACAAATTTTTCGCTACCAAAAATGTTGCGCAGCCCCAAAAGCCTAGCGCTTTCAGTTGCATCCTAGTCAGCCTATAGGCCCAGGTGGGATTTAATTTTCAGTTCAAAAGAGTAAATTAACAAAGCCTGAATAAATAAATGACAAACCTAAAATGTACTTTTCATGTCTTTGTTGCAAACAAGTGTGTGATTTATAGTTAGCCACATCTCCTTAAAGCAGTAATCGCTTTATCCAAATGTTTCATGTACCTGATGAACAAGCTCCCATACTGGGTATTTTTGGGCAATTTCTGTTTTTAGAATTGCTTGAGTTTATTCATATATTTTGCTGTCTAAGGTCACATAGTAACTTGCCATTTGGGCTAAGGATAGTGTCTCATTTCTTTCCAAAATCCAAATTGACTTCTGTTTCATTGATTTAATCAGCTGCAGAAATGCTATTAGGGAGTTCCCTACCACCTAATTAAAAGTTCCTGTTGATGTGCTGTCTTCACAGTGGGTGAGGATACTGCATTTATTTCACATTGTCCTTTGAGCATTTATCCTTCTCACCTAATGTTCGCCATAATTACAAGTAAAACCATTGACAGTCAATTATGGAACAACCACATCTTGTTTACAACAGTTGTTCATGGATTAGTGCATTTGCAATTATGTGGGCATGACCTAAAAAGCAATGCATGTGCTTGTTTATTTTAATGGTTTTATCTGCACGCTGTGCTTTGTGGTATGTGACATCAGTATTTGCGGGATTGCAAACTTAAATAACTGGCATCTAAACCCTGCCTACTTACATGTTATGACAGCCACCCCTCATTAGTTTGAATTATTGTAGATTTCTCCTAATGAAATGTTTGCTTGACTTTTCTTAACAAAATGTAACTTATTAAATAACAGCATTGCTGACTTTCCTACAATTGACAGATTGTTTGTTTTCAATTACATTGGTTTCAGTGCACATAATCACACACTTTCTGTAGCTTATGTTTCGTAAACAGTGTCCCATTAAAGTATGGTGGTACAGTCATAGCTGTTTGCATGGCGCCAAAAAATGCATGAAGCTTCGCAAATCACAGAGGTTGTCCCTATCTCCAAACCTTGCTGCTGCTTTAAATTCCTTTAGCAATCTTGACATGGTTTATAATCTAGCTGCAATTTTTCAACTGTCTGCATTTCACCTTTTTTATTCTGTTAGTTGCCATTTTTCTCTTTAGAACGATACAACTTAAAAATACCTCCCAATGGTACTTCAAGAACATCACTTTCACTACATTCACAGCCAAATACACAAATTAAGTCCATGGGTTAATGAACACATAGTTTTTCAGAAATTTGTGATATAATCTATGAGTTGTATTACTTTATCACCCAGTTTGAAAACTGAACACCTATGGGCAATGTGTGTTAGATTTTCTCTCTGGGTCCATAGTACTCAGCCCTGGCATTGGTCCTGAAGGGATAATTTGTCCTAGCAGATGATGCTTTGCGAATCATTGCTTATCACAAGTCATCAACATTTCAGATGAGAAACTGTCACAGCTGACAGCTGTGAAAGAGAACTATCTGCAATGTCTGCTTCTGAGTGCTAGACTGTGCTGTCATGAAAGATTGAAATGACAAGGTCCTAATGAGTCCTAATTCTAACTTGCTGCACACACCCAAATTGACTTGTTGTGTGCTTACTGCAAACACTAACTTGTGCACATGCTACACTCAGAGGATATAACATCAGCACATGCCGATTATATCACATCTTTTATTGTGACTTTACTATGTAATATTAAAACCGCCATACAGTGTACTGTCATTAGAATAACACAATATATGTTATCATTTCAACTAGTCACTTTATTTTTGAGACACAGAAATGGTACGGATGGTAAGAACCATTCCACTTACACATCTATAGTGGCTATAAAAATTCACCACGCTTGGCTTCAATTTTGATTTTTGTGAGCAAAAATCAACCTGTTACATAAAATACTCTGTATTCTGTAATGTCATATTTAAAAAAAACAACAAGTTTTTTCTTAATTAGAAAAAAAAATAGGCAATAATTGCTCAATTGTTCACCTCCTTGTTTTAATATGTGATAGAAGCATGTTTAGCTGCAGTTACCGCTGTGATGCTTATTGATGTAAGTCTACTAGATTTGCACATCTGGATAGTGTGATTCACTCCCATTCTTCTCTACAATATTGCTTGAATTCCATATAGTTTGATGGACACTATTTGTGAACAGCAATTGTTAAATATTTCCAAAGATTCTCAATGGGTTTGAGACAGTTGCACAAATACACTTAGCTGTAGTGGTAGGTGGTTTGTGTTTATACTATACAAATTATGGTGTTCTCCACCTAATGAGAATATAAATAGTAATATTTATCCATTTGTGGCTGTGTGGGGTCCCTTGATATTTTAAGGCACCCATAGAGCACTCCTCAGCTACAAATGGAGTATCTGTTGGAGTTTCAATGGGCTATTCCATGACATTGATTTTTTTTTTATATAGGCCACTCCAATGTGGTGTTTGCTCTATTCTATTCATTGTCCTGTTAGAATATAGATCTTCTCTAAAGGTCACTTGCTGACTGCAGCAAGTTTACCTGTCTATAATATGCTCCGTCCATTTTGTCTTCTCTTTGGACAAATTTTTCAGTCCCTGAAGCAGAGAGGTCTATTATATTCCATCTACACCCTTCATGGTAGGAATATTGTTATTATCGTTTATGTATAAATCTCCAATATATTAAGTAGCTGTACATTGAGGGGATCATAATATAATAAATTGCATACAATTTATATACAGGAAACAGAAGGTAAAGTTGGCCCTGGCCAAATGAGCTTACAATCTAGTTGATGTTCTAAGTTCTTTTGAAGATGTGCAGTGTTCGGCTCAACATGCATGAAGTACAGTTCCTAATGTTGAGACAAAAATGTTCAATCCTAGTTTCCAGGACTTGCTGGGATTAGTAGTGCACTAGCAAAAATATATATTTTATCTTGTCCCTTGCACGGGTGTTGTGGAAACAGCTCCAGTGCTTTGTAATTTTTTTTAAATCAAATTTAAAAAAACAAAACAAGTACAAAGTCGGTGCCTTTGATGATCATCATCAGTACAGATCTTTTCACCAACTCTCGCATAGTCGCAAATTATACGCTTACGTACAGGCATATCTGCAGGTCTGCGTGAGCCACAGTTGCTTGAACACGCACTTACTGTACTTGGGCTGCATTTTGTATGGCCCTTCCATCCCTAATTCCATCTCTCCAGGCATAAGGAGGCAGAAATGTAAAATACGGGCCACTTTAATTCCTGCATATGTAAGCGTGCACAGAGGGAATTCCGGCTAGGCAAACTGGTGTAGTACTAACTCTACAAAAGGAGTAAGTGGTTGCACACAACCTAGGGACTAATGTTCTATTGGTAATGGATAATAGCCATTATTACCAAATAGACAGGGTGCACCCTTGTAGTTAGTAATCATAGGGGATGCATTGGTGCATAGGGAAGAGCTCAGAGCATCTGTGTATGATCTTACAGCTACCGATAAAATAGGACTTCCTCTATGTCCATGCATGCAGTAAGATACCAATAGGAGGCATGGTTTGAATGCTTGCAGAGATGTTATGTAGGAATCAATACTACACATATACGGAATAGATTTTGAAGATTGACATTGGGCAATTACACATATTCTAAAGATCCCTAGAGTATATTTGGGGTACTGAACGCAGGAATATTTCATAAATTAGGGATAGTCCTCTACTAAATATCTTCATATAGAATCCGTACAGATGTCCCTACAAATTAAGACATCTCTCTTTGGTAATCTAATTATCTGAAGGAATTTAGAGAATAATAAACGACAATACTATATCCTTCAAGATATTTCCCCTTCTCATGATTTATGATTTATAACCCCAGGAAACATGATCTACGATAATGACATTTTGAGTATCACTACTATATGATACTTTATATGCCGACCGTCCTTTGGGCACTGTTGTTTTAACTCACAACACACACATTCATTTTCTTTAATATTGCGCTGCTTTTTTATTAATAACTCAATAAAAGTTATGTTTTAAATTTTGTTCTGATGAAGATTGAGGATATGGCTCCTTTATCCAAGGAATATACTTTTTAGGGACTGGAGTGCCTCTTCTGTTCTGTTCCTCCTTTTTCTTGTAGTACTAACTCTGCATGAGGCCCACAGTGTCCTCCTGAAATAATCTTACTTGTGACCATTACACCACTGATGTCATGGTTGATGTCTATAAAATATAGAAGGTGCACAAGTGATAAATGTGTGAGTGCAGGTGGCACAATGTGGATAATGCTTTAGATGGCAGGGGAGTGCCATGTCACTATTCTAGTTTAAGATTAAGACCTCTTAAAAAGTACTGTAATTTGTGCAGTTCGTGTAAGATTGCTTTGATGATCTGTATGGGTATGGTGTTTTTTGTATTTTACTCCACTGGAGTACTGGTCATTGTGCTCTTACATTGCCTTACCTGGTAGTTGATAAGCCTTCCCTAAGAAACCACAGTACCTCGATACCGTTACTCTCCTGCTGGCTTGCTTAGTGTGGCATAGAATATTTGTATAAGTACGTTTTAAGGTGTTTTATGTATTTTTGAAATGCTTCCTTCAAAACAGATAATGAATACAGGGCTACAGTGTCGGAAGCAGGATGTGTTTTGATATTACACAGATATCTTCTCTGTTATGCAGGTCCCTGTGTGCATCTCTCTTCCAAGTGAGAATTGTGGTTTAGCTGCAGGCTCTCTATCCTTCAGGCAGGCTTTTTGGGTTGCCTTCTGGCACTTCTTTCTCTTTGCTTTGCTCTTAGAGTTTAAAGCAGTGTTTCAAATTTTATCTAAATTGAATTAACACTATGATGTCAGTATTACATGCAGTCCTTGCCAGCTTCATTCGTCTCTGGAGAGATCAACTATTCCAACCAGTAGTATCTGCAGTCTGGTTAATGGAAAAATAAAAAAAGATGATGCTGTCATTATAAAAGTTCTATCAGGTTTCAAGAGCAATTTAAGATGCAAATAAATAACCTTGGATAAGTTGACAGATATTTTAGTTTATTGATATTTTTCTTAGGGCCTAATACTTCAGAAGTGTAAACCCATTGTGACCACGAAGGGTTAATAGATATACGCCACGTCTCATCTCTTTCTTAGCCATGAAAAGCAAGCAATTTTTTTTTCCTAAGCACAAATTTGATTGTCATCAGAAGCCGCTCACTGTTGTCTAGCATTAAAGTCTTGTATTCTCTGTGACGGATGAGGAAGGGGGGTAGACTAGACATCCCACTCTGAAGCGACACTCTTTTGAATCTTTAAAGGCCGTCAGTTGCGTAAAGCCAAACCTGATTGGGCAATTTGCTAAAATATTAAAAGCCCAGCCTGTTAAAGCTTTTACTGTGCAGGGCAGCACGTCAGAAAGTGTCCGCCGTGAAAGCAAATAATTGACTTTCTATCCTCATGCCAAACACACAGCACCGGTGACTAAATTCACATTGCTTCTACTTCATTGCAGATCCTAATAGCAGCTCTTTGATATTAAGGGACAGAAAGGAGCTGAGAAACACTCAGCAACAACTTAGGAAGCAGCTCAGAATTCCCGGCCTTGAAAAATGAAAATGTTCCAGCATAAGGAAAGACAAGTGTTGTACATACTACAATTAGCTATAAAGCTTCCTCGCCCAGAAGTGCAAAGATATAGGCTAAAGCTTAAAATATAAAACATTATTTTAAAGGCATAGCGGTATCTAACTGCTATGCTACATCAAACATCCACAATGTAGTTGTTTTAATATAACATCTTTTGGGACGTTTTAAGCTTAATCTGGACATTCGACAAAGGAATTTGATTCAGATCTAGTCCGGCCTGGCCATTTATTCTGTAATTTTTACACAGGAACCCTGTCAAGTAATTGGATTGTTTACTTATATATTCATATATCTATTTAATATTAGTTTTTTAAGCAGGATACGTGTGTTTTTGTTTATAATTTTGGGTTTTTGATATATGCATATTTTAATGTATGATGTATTAAATATTATTTTTAATTGAAGTATGAGCCAATCTCATTTAATTCTTCTGGATGATTGACTACCGCCCCCCAGCACCATTATTCAGTTCATATTTTTTTAATGTGTTTATAGATGAACACTCACCTAAGCAGACTTTCACACTGTACAAGCTATAATAAAACACACCATAAACTAAAAAACATAGTAATGTACAGGGCATAGATTTTATTATAAATTTGGGAGCCCAACAGACACCTTTTGAAGTAGGATACAGAGGATTAGGGATCATTGGGAAATCCAAAAGAACACTAGTTGTTAGGTACGCTGTATACATGTAGAGTTTCAGAAGAATTTGATCTATGCTCTAATTCATTAACTTACCTCCTGACTACTAGAAAATAAAGTTATTTAGCCTGGACAATACCAACATTGAGCTACTGGACAGTAAATACAAAAATCACATCTTCAGAAAAGATGCCATGTTTGTTGAGACACTTCCCAGCAAAGGGGTAAAGGTGTCTGAGATTTTGACAGGTAAAATGAGAAAATCGTTGCAAGTTATAACAAACAGATACTGGAGAAGATGATCGCAGGTTTTGCAGAAAATGTACAGTGACTCAATAGTTGGGATTTAACACATTCTGTTTTGTGAACTGTATAATATCCAAATACACTGCTTAGATATTAGTATTTTCCACAACACATTATATTCAGTTCAAACTAGTCCAAAGTAATTAGTCCAAGTTGTTTAACAATAATACATTACTTCCCTGTAAGTAAAAAAAAAAAACTATAGATGCATTTTAATTAAAGATTCAATGATTAACATGCACATAAGTTGACATGGTTACTTATTAGGTAGCCGGATTCAAAATGAATGACATCTGAAGCAAGGAATGTCAGTTAGAGGCTTAGCCAACTTGACATGTTGACCAATTATATTGTGTTTGGAATTAACTTGCAAAATCTGTTTTGTATTTTCTGTTTATCTATTGACGCTATCCAGGCATTAATAGTCTTTTCCTATACTTCGCCTATATTTTTAAGAGAGGATTTATATTTTGTCAACAGACACGATCCCTTGTTAATGGCTGGAAGTGATCAGATAGATAACATGGACGCTAGCAGTGTGAAGAGATATGACTCTACCGGTATGTTCCATTGGTGTCCAGGGAAGGAGATGGAGAAGGTTCTTTTGGTGAGTGCACATATGAAAGTGGACGGCGCTTTCTTAGCTTTGTGTTTGCAAAATACAATGAAGAAGATTACAACTGCATTTTGTGCAGCTAATAGCCACAACTCTAACTCGCCTAGCAGACTGCCCCATAATGTAATCTGCCACTGATGGAAATGCTCTGTACAGATTGGTGGATTCTCACTCAGCAAATCATAGCATGTCATTTTATTCACTTTCAACTGGTAATGTCACTATTTAAGCATTATAAGCCATTGGTGAAATGATCAGGTTATTGATAAAAAACATATGCCCTTTACATGTGAAAATAGAGGAGAAAATACGGAAACCTTTTTACTTTTTTTTTAACACGAGTGAACATAGTGCTGTAATATTTTCTTCTGATTAGTTGTCCCATAATCTCCAAATTATTGGATTTCCAATTCATAGGGGGGAATTCAATTGGCCGTTGCTCTTGAAAGTAATGTGGCCTGAACACTATTACTGTTCATATGGTAATTGTAACCCAGATTTCTGCTGATTTGAGCCGCAAGCAAAAATTAGTACACATTACTACCGTTAGTACAGTCATTTTTAACATTATTACCTTAGTAAAGGTAATATTGTGCATCTCACATTACTTTTGAGACTAACGTGGCTAATTGAATTCCCCTCATGATGTGAGATAGCATTGGGTAGCACATTTAGCCACTGGGTTGTCTTTGTTATCATCAAGTTTAAAGGTTTAATTAAGCCTTGCCTTAACTATTTAACATGGGAAAAATCACATCTCAGTAAGTTGAAAATGAATGACTGAGAAAGCCTAACTAATGGAAAAAAAAGTTGCAAACAAAATACAAAGGAAGACTTGCCCAATGACTCACTTCTAGAGTGTGGGTCCAATAAGATATAGTATACTAATGACATAGATGACCTTATGTTCTGTTGTTACACTGACTCGTCTTGTCATACCTCAAAATTGCTGCCTGTATACTGTTTTGTGAACACTGGATTTTCCACTTGTGCCATGATAGATGCTGACTTTGTTTCAATAACCTGTATTCCATATTGAATTAAGAAAAAAACATAAATATACCATAATAAAAGTGAATAGTTTCAGACAAATCAGTGCACATGTATAAAAGATCCTTACACAAAATGTAATGTTACCTTGTGAAAAGCAATAATGTTCCATTCTGTCACCTACTACAGACACGTAGTGAAGCTGCCATGACGGTTCTAAGTGGCCACGTGGTTGTTTGTATCTTTGGAGATGTAACATCTGCACTCATTGGGCTTCGGAATTTGGTGATGCCACTAAGAGCCAGCAACTTTCATTATCATGAGCTGAAGCCTATAGTATTTGTGGGATCCCTGGAGTACCTAAAGAGAGAGTGGGAAACATTGCACAACTTTCCCAAGGTTTCTATCTTGCCCGTAAGTACTAGGAAAATAGAAGGTTGACCATAAACGGTTAATAAGTAGTAAACAATTTCCTTTTACTCCAATTAACTTTTACAGTCTAGATGATATCATTGGTGCTTTATTGGTTCTTCTGTGGATTTGTAAACAAGACTGTCCAAAATAATTAAGTGGTTGTAGTAAATATCAAAGTTGAATTGCCCATAAGCTTGTCTTATTGTGGTTGATATTGAAACACATCTTTAAAGAATGTATTCTCCTTTTGCCCTGTAGTAGAGAGCAAAAAGAATAATTACATTAAAACTGGTACACAAGGTCAGCTATAGCTGCAGAGTCAGGTGCCTTGTATTGATGGAATGATTTTCTAACAACAATAATTTTGTTGTAAAGCTCCTTTACTTGCAACCCCTCATTTGCCACTGCTTCAATGTCACAGTGAGCTTACACATCTAACAGAAGGGTGCAGTCAGCTGGCTGGAGCAAACGCCCTGCAGACTGCCCTGGTATATTCTTCCATGGTCACACATGCTCTGTTATCTGAAGCAAGGTGACATTGTCGTGCTAAATCATTTGCTGGTGTTTAGTTCCCTATATTGCTGTCCTACTTTTTGGCAAATTACATTACTCATTAAAATGTATTAAAATTGCATTAAAATGTATCCTTGTTTTCTGTGTTAGATATTATGTTTTATTTCTCATTTTGCTTTCTTTTCTTCCATTTTTTTTCTTTCACTACAAACTTTCCCCTCGATATCCTCTTGTAACTCATTCCTATTCCCTCCCTCCCTGCTGTTTTTCCCTTCGCTTTAGGGTACGCCATTAAGTCGAGCTGATCTAAGGGCTGTCAACATTAACCTGTGTGACATGTGCGTTATCCTGTCAGCCAATCAGAACAACATTGATGATACTTCACTTCAGGACAAGGAATGTATCTTGGCATCGCTCAACATCAAATCCATGCAGTTTGATGACAGCATTGGGGTCTTGCAAGCTAACTCTCAAGGTAAGCCAGGCCCTCTGTCACTTGCCAACAAAGCTCCAAAGGCACAGAGCTGGCACAAGCGATATCCCTCATTCAGCCTCTCACAGATCTACTCTCTGTTTGTGACATCGCTTAACTTGCTGATGTCTTTGATGGTTCTCTTGAAACCTTTTCACAGCATACGATGGGCACAGCTAGGGCTACATTAACACTGTGCCTATAGCTGAGCCACAAAACTCCACCAACCGTGTTACCATGTGTTTGTAAAGTGGTGGTTTATCAGATGAAAATTTGATAACAGCAAGCAAAATATTTGCTAGGTATTGTTGCTTTGATCAGAATAACCAATACTAGTTACTATATTTCTTCTGGCAGCTATGCCTAAATAAGGTATGTATGGGAATTCTGTCTCTGCCCTTTCTCATACAAAATCCGATGGGTCTTCAAAGGGCTGCCATGTAATTTAATTTCCTAAAAGCAAGGTCTTATGAATTGGAGTCACTTGATATTCCCCCTAACACTCATGATTCTTTAAAAAAATAAAGGACTTGTTGAACTCTTATGTGACGAAGAACATTGTTATTATTATAAACAAAATATGATTATTGAAATTAATTCTAATAACCCTGCTAAAACAATCAAAACTATGGCATGTTGCCAAATTTTATTATATTGAGTGTCAATGTCTTACTTAACTATGTAAATCGGTCACTCATTATCAGTTATTTTCGATTATGTGACAGTAAGCAGCTTTAACACAGGAAAATTGAAATAATTCCATGTACCTCAGTGGAACTGTATAATAACTAATGACAAATAGGTTGGTGATTGTATATGGTGCTGCTTTAGTTCACTGAACAGGAAGTCTCGAATGGAGTGGGAAGTGAGGTATTGAATTAGGTGGTTTAATATTAGCCACTTATGTAGTTTGGAGGCAAAGGAAGTGAGTTTATGGGTCATGGTTTCTTTAATATTGATGAGACAAGTTCATGTTTAAAGAAGCTCGGGAATATGCAAGTGAAGAAGTTAACTAGAGGCGGGCATACAGCGAGGGAGAGTGAGCACAGAAGTTGAGAGGGATCAGGTTTTGGGGTGGAGTGATGAGATAAGTACAGACATTTTGCCCTCGGTTATGAGGGATAATGAACTGAGAGTGGATTTGGGAGTGCAAGAGGAGGTGAGTGGGGCATGTCGTGACTGGCATTATGTCGTGTGTGGCATTATAGTTATTTTGTATTTGATGTAGGTGGCAAAGTCATGGGTTGTGAGTGAGGAAAGAGCAGGTGGGCAGAAATGGAAGGTGGAATAGAGGCATCAGGGATTATAAGATTGGATAAATATTGGAGGTGAAGTAGGCTTGCTTGGCAAGTGAAATGGCAGGATGAAAGTAATTTATAGTTTAGAGTTTTGCGTTAGCAGAAGCTCTGTGTGGAGGCTAGAGCTGCCATGTCTATGGCTACAGAGGAATTAAAAGGACAGGGTACTTATAGGAGAGTGAGAAGAAAACAAGTTGTGGTCAGAGAGCAGAAAGGCCAAATTAGAAAAGCTAAAATTGTAGCAGAAGTGAAAAAAGATAGGGTGAAGGGAATATCCATTACATTAAGTGGGAAGTTAAATCCACTAGAATAGACCAAAGGAGAAAGTAAACAAAGCTGAGGCAGTGGAATGGTAAAATCACGTAGTAGGACAGTAGGTCAAGGAAATGGTAAACTGGGCCTGGAGGTCTGTAAATGACAGCAACTCAATGTTGGAGTGAAGAGAAAGCATGGATGGTGAGGACTATAACGTTGGATATGTAGAGGGGATGTTCTGGTGTTATTATTCGGAAGGTGCAGAATAGAGAAAATGGGATTGCAATTGGGAGCTAAACATCTGCTCACTGCAAGTCTGGGTCGTTCACGCATCCAAATAAAATTCATTGCTAATTTGTATAATTAAGTAATCCTGGAAGAACCAGATAAAGTATGGAACCGCACAGATAGAGGATTTTTGTTAGAAGCATCTCTTCTACCGACTGTATTCCACCTAGCCATGAGACCTAATAGTTGGCCCATGACTTAGTCAGTGAATTAAAATAATTTGAGTGTTAATGTAATCCCAATGTAGTCATGTAATCCCAATGTACTCTGTCAAACTCTTCCTTTGCATCCAGAGAAGTCAATAACAGGGGTCTGGGTCTAATGTTGTGGTCTTCTAGAATATTTAGAACCTGTCTTGTGTTGTCGAGGGGGTTATCTATTCAATACGCATTCCACTTGGTCTTGGTTTATCAGCTGTGGCAGAATATGGGGTTGCCTGTTGGTTATGAACTTGGCGAACATTTTAATGTGTGCGTTCAAAAGAGCCATTGGGTGGAAGTTCTGGCATAATGTTGGACGTTTAGCGATGGTGATGATTTGGGCTTCTAGCATTTTTTAAACTTTATTAGTATTTAATAACTTTATTAAATAGTCTAGTCAGTATTGGGGTCTGCTTTGCTCGGAGGGAAATGTAAAACCTATTGATGAAGCTGCTTTCACTACTAATTTTGACTTTTGGTTATCCACTTCTATTCAGGACTGAACTAGCAATACTTTATACCTTACAGTAACGAGTCCTTTTGATTTTGTCCACTGTGTTCTTGTTTTACACTAGTTTGGAAGCAAAGCAACTTCTACTTCAAATATGTTTGTTTGTTTTTTTTATTACCTAATATTGATCCCATTTTATTTTTAGCAAACGAAACCTGTGTTTTTGCATAGTCTTTTTTTCAAAAGACCAGGCATGATTTTAAACCAACATTCACAGCTTCTGTGTTTGTTTCCTCTTGTGTTAGATTGTAAGCCAGCTTCGTCTTCCTGTATTTTTCCACTGCGTGATTAGTCTTGGGTTTTGTTTTTTAGCATATTCTTCAATAGGTTGCATATAAATTTGCATCAAGATTTCATTGTCCAATGTTATGATGTAAATGATGTGGGCTAGTGGCTGTGAAATTAATGATAACATTTGCATACTTTCAAAAATGTCATTTGTCACAAATACAAGCTATTATTACTATTATCCACCAGGCTAATTTGAAGACATTTTATATGGAATTGATTCTTTTCAAGCAACTTTCTCTGACTTTTCTGATTCCATTTAAAGGGAGAAAAAAAAATGACACAGCCACACAAGTCTTTTAAGAAAGTTAATTATATAGCAGCAAAGGCAAGCATCACATTACTATTATAAAATATTAAATCAGTATCTTTCATTCTCCCAGATGCCTGGGAGATAAATACACCATATTTAATGCTCTGTTTTCAACAGTTTTACACACACAAATTTATGACAGTGTCCACATTCTTAACTCCCCCATCTTCTCTTTATTTGATCAACCTCTAAGCTACCAAGCAGACAGGCCCCCACTGCAGGTGAAGGGGTTAAAAATGAAACATTTTTTTCATGCATGCTTAGGTAGACAACATTTTTATATTGCTCACTTGGGACTGCAAGCTGGGAAGCATCTTTACAATGATAGATCACTCTTTAACCATATTAAGCTTGATTGTCTGTGCACACAATGTAGAGGTATAAAATCCCCAAGCTTCCTTCTGAACCATTTTATAAATATTTAAGCCTAGCTTACGTGCCTCTGGATATTAAAACATATTTTACCCTAACACACCCACACATGGACACACACAAAGAAGAGCCCTGTGTGTAAATATTACATAGGGCCATCTTCTCCGCCCTGTTATCACAGCACTTTAATGAATACATAATTTCACACTTCACGTTTTATTAGAAACTGCCATTGTGTTCTGTTTAAGTATAAGGCATTGGTTGCCAGTGTGACAGGAGTAGTACAGAATGCTGTTTTAATGATCTGCTGCTTTAATTATACAAGCAAAGATGTTTGGAGAGAATGTGTATGTTGCCTGAACTTTAGTCTTGAGGTAAATTGATGAAATCATCTGTAAATCCAGCAAAAATAAGGAGATTGTTTTTCAGATTAACATTTTGGCTACCTATAGGCAAATAATCTGTGAATATAAACACTTATGTTCATATGTAAATGTAATTGGCATAACATTTAGTTATGTACCACCTCCACCATTGCCAGTACAGCTACAGGAATGTATGGGTGGAGGGAATAGATTTGAGTATTTGAGCTACTGTGAAAAGTGAAAGCTAGTGATAAGAATAATTTGGGGTCCCTGCTTGTCCTGTATAGTGGCTACTTATAAAATCAGTCCTGGGGCTATGAAGTGGGCACTAACCTAAGTGTACTTTTTAGACCGTACTCTCCATGAGAAAATAACATGATCATTCAAGATATAAGTATGCATTCTCATTTTATAGAGCCACTGAAAATGTTTCGTAGTAAGTAACTGAATCCAGATCAGCCCACATCACTTTTGCAAGTTCAGACTGTGTTTTCTGTCCTAGCTAGCAATTTGGAGTACCCTTTCTCAGGTGGAAATATCCAGACACCTACTGGATGGAGGGGTTGGAATGGGTGTTATTTTTTTTTAACTATTTAGTTGGTGGTTAACTCCTCAACCTGACAGCCCAGCAGTAAGATCACATCTATGCAGCTGGTATGTATATTTTGGAAGGGAGCCCTAACACTGAAAAATTCCCAAGTGCTTACCTGATCTCCATATACAGTACCCCAATGTGGTTTACCTCACTGAGCTAATATCAGGTGGAGTGAGGACCTTAGGGAATGTTAGGAGCTTTGATGGTTCAGTCTCTTTTGACCTGTCACTTCTGTTAATACTGGTGATGTCATTTTTGGAGCTTCTGTTTCTGGCCTATCAAGTAAAACGAATAATATGACAACTATTTCTTAACTCAGTTTATGGAGCCACTCTCCTCCTATACAGCAGAGGTCAGTGGAGGGAGTGGGTTTTCTGAATGATGATCAATGGAAGGAGATGGTTTAGGAGGTACCCGAATATGTTGATTTGTTCTAGATATAGACAGATTGAAATTAATGTTATCCACAGGGCATCGTATACGACTCCTTAATTATTCAAATTTGGTACTAGTTGATAGTGATAATTGTCCCCATTGGCAAGTAAAAGAGGGTCGCTTTCTGTACACAGTTTCGTTTTGCCATGAGAGGTGATTTTTAAGCAGACATCTAATGTTCACACATTTTGTTTCCCAAACTCTGACTAGTGTGGCTGGTCAATGAATTTAAATGGTTCGTAAAATTCTCCTAGTTATGGCAAAAGAAAATCCATAGCGTCTTATTGAAAGTATCTGTTCCTTCTCTTTCCAGACACCTGGAAGATGCTTGTAAACTTTATAATATAATGCATATATATTACACAGAGCTTTACAGATAATATTTAATAATTCACATCAGTCCCTGCCCCAGTGGAGTTTACAATCTATATTCCCAACCATACAGGATTCATTTTTTCAGAAGCCAATTAACCCATCAGTATGTTTTTGGGCTGTGGGAGGAAACCAGAGCACCAGGAGAAAACCCACACAAACTCCACACATTTTGGGTCCTGGTCATAATCAGTGCTAACCACTGTGCCACCATGCTGCTCCCTTTAAGGTGACATATGTGGATGGAGATGGATAGGGTACATGCATGGGTTTTTTCACTGCTTAACAAATGGAGGCCATAATCACACTACAAAGTGATTACAAATTGTTTGTATAGCATAACACATGGGAAACAATAAGTTTAAAACAAGCAATCTCTGGAGATAAGTCAAGTAAAAATCTCCCATGTAAACTCGTTCATAGCCCCAAAATGCTGCAAAGGCTAAATCTTGTTATTGTTTTTCATTTACCTTTTATTTAAAGCTTTGCTAGTTGTTTACTTGTCCCCCAAAAAAAATTCCGGGGGGAGGGGGGGACTGAGACTTTCTTCTATGCCACATATACACTAGTATGCACACAAAATGCAACAATACACAATTTGACATTACTGACCCATTCATTGCTTGTTAATGAGGTAATGCTGTTACCCTGAAAACACTTTGTGCACTGCCATAGCTATACCTCAAGACACATTAACAGAACATCCCTGTGCCTGAACGAGCCCCTAATTTCTCCACAGACTCCTCAGAGCTTTGCATAAGGACATTATCATTAAGCTAGTGTCATTAGCTTGTTGCTAATCACTACATTAATTGACTGGTGTATCTTATTATAGTGCTTTAATTGCTTCAAAAACAAAAACGAGTGCAGTGTTTGCTCAGGTTCAGGACCCCTTAGATAATTTGTAAACAAGGTCAGTCCCATTGAGAACATACACCAAGATTGGAGCCAGTTCTTAAATTGTCATAGTCCTCCTCCTAGCACAGTGCGCATATTGTATCGTGTTGGAGAACAAACAACGTGGAACTTCCAGAAACACGTCACTCAGGCACTATTAAAGTGATCCAATCGGTTAAACAGCGCTCCTTGTAAAAACTCTCTGTGGTGGTTATTACAGCAGCACCAGGGGAGCGATTCCACAGGCTCATTTATTGGAGTTTAATAGATTAAAAGTCCAAATTGAGTCTCAAAAAATCACCCTAATCAAGCTCTAATCTGCATAATTTTCTCATAAGAAGCAACAGGGAATTGCAAGAACTCATATGTATTATTTCTGATGGCATTAACTCTTTACGAATATTATACCTACAGTGTTCAGCTAGTAATCTCATTTCCCCGACTTTGTCAATTTTCACTAAGAAAATAAAATAACAAAAAAAGTAAATTAACAAATAGTTTTACAGTTAAATGGAAAACTGCTGAAATATATTTTATACTACATAAACTACTATGACCCTACCCCCAAATACAGAGACATTTGGCATCAGTATTATGTAGTATATTTATTAGAATAATATTATACCTTTTAACTGTCCCTGTATAGGAAACCTCTTCAATTGCTTCTAATGACCACTAAACTTGTGTATGTGTTTTCCACAATGTATTTAATTGTGATCGTTTACAGCTTTTTCTTTTTCATTTATTAAATGTGTATATTCAGTGTCAACTTGAGAATTAAGAGCTTGCTATATCAGTATATCCTTCTCAAAATTCAACTTTTTTACACGTTACTGACACCTATCCTTCCCTACAATTACACCCCCTTAGACAGCACATCATATTCATTTCTAATCTACCTGCGCCCTAGAATATTTGCGTTAGTTTGAAATCTAGAGCAGTGTTTCTCAAACCCAGGGCTGTCTTTCCCATTGGGCACGCTGGGCAACTGCCCGGGGGCCCCACGTACCAGGGTTCTTGTCAGGCGCCGCTCGGCGGCCGCCTCTACTTCCGCAATAGCGCGTCTGGTTGCTAGTCACTTCCGCCCCCGCTCGGCCGCCAGGCTACAAGTTCAGAAAGCGTTCCCGTTGCTAGGCAACTGAACGCTGCATGTAGGAAGCACTACGGCGCTAGTGTTGACAGCGCTACGGCGCTAGTATTATGACAACGCTGCGGCGCTGAAGCTTATTGGCTAACAGAAGTATTTAAGCCTCTCTGGATCCCACCTCCTGTGCCAGAGTTTCTGGTCCTTTCTTGTCCTCCAGCGTTTCCAGTGTTCCTGTGATTGCTTGTCTCCTGACCTTTTGCCTGTCTCCTGATTATTGCCGTATTGCCTGTGAGCCTTGTGACCCGGATTGCCTTGACTACCCTTTTGGATCTCCCTTTTGTACCACGCTGCCAGAACGCTACCGACCCGGCTTGACTCACTACCCCTTTGGATTCTCCTCGTGTACCTGCCCTGCCCGCACCGTTGTCGAACCGGCCTGTCTGACAACCCCTCTCATGCTTCGCTATCTGACTCGTGGAAGGACCGCGACATGCGAGTCCATACCTCCTCACGGGGGTCTCTGGTGAACACCAGGGGCACATTAGACTCCGCACCTTCCTTCAAGTAGTGCCAACGATAGCAGGTACGCTGTACTTAGTCGTGACAGTTCTGAAGTAATTATTAGTAAAAATTAAGAGGTGCTCAAAAACCCTTAAACATATATATATGTGTGTGTGTGTGTTTAAGGGTTTTTGAGCGCCTCTTAATTTTTATATACAACACACATTATAATAAAACATAATTTTATATATATATAGGAAAGTCCACGGGACACCTCGCAGTGAAGATTCCAACTATAATTGCCAGCAATGTGCGCAGCGCAATGTCTGCTTGCCACATCGCTGTCAATTGAATCTCCTCCATATTGTTACTTTATCAATAAATTAGTTTGGAGTTATGTCATTTTCTCTCATTATTGAATTTATGTTTGCAGGTTTTTGAGCGACTCTTAATTTTTACTGTGCGTTATCTTTGTATGGGGTTGCAGAGCCCCTAAAGGCAGCCATTTCTCTTATACACTTACAATTGTTTTTCATTATCTGACCATTTCCAAACATATAGGTAGCTGTGATTATTTTTATCACACGTATTTTGCTTGGTATATAATTATATACTGTGTGATCTGTGCTATGCACTGTGTTCACTAATTATTTTCCATATTTCATGTACCTATACATTTTCCAAACAGGTCCCAACATTCCAGGATCCATACAAGAATCAAAGACTAGGTTGTGAAAGCTGCAATAACAGGTAGGTGAGAGCAACACCATTTTAATACACAATGGGGGGAATTCAATTGCTGGTGATGTGGCACGTGGACATTTCTGACAAAATCTCTGCCGCAAATTGTCTCACAGACGTTCCAGAGACACTCGCGAGACTCGCATGTCATAAATTCAGCGCTAGCGGCCGCCATCTTCATTCTGGCTGCGATCACTCGTGAGAGAGGTTGCAGTTAGGGAGCTCCTGTCCTTGTTTTAATCTTAGTGGTACTTTTGTGCTTTGTCCAGTGCTCTCTTCTGCTGAGTCTAGTGGTGCTTTGTCCAGTGCTCTGTCCTGCTGAGTCCAGTAGTGCTGCCTGTGTCCTGTGCTCTGTCCTGCTGAGTCCAGTAGTGCTGCCTGTGTCCTGTGCTCTGTCCTGCTGAGTCCAGTGGTGCTGCCTGTGTCCTGTGCTCTGTTCTGCTAAAAACTAAATTAAAAAGTTATACAAAAATTATTTAAAAAAAAATAAGAAAATAAATAAAAAAATAATAAAAAAATTATACAAAAATAATTGTAAAAAAATATAAAAAAATTATTTTTAAAATACTAGGTACTGCTGTATAACTCCAGTACAGTGGTACTCTCCTGTGCCGCAGATAATTTGTAAAGGCTTTGCCGAGTGTGTGTGGTTTAGGGCTACACTCTCTTGTGCTGCATATAATGGAGTACAAAAATTTGGAGGATAAAGCAGGGCAAGATCAACACCCACTTCCTCCTCCTAATGCTGAAGCTGCTGCCACTAGTCATGACATAGATGATGAAATGCCATCAACGTCGTCTGGCAAGGGCGATGCCCAATCTCCTAGAGGGCATGTAAAATCCCAAAAACCGAAGTTCTCTAAAATTAGCAAAAAAATATTCTGAGGAGAAACGTAAACATGCCAATATGCCATTTACGACACGGAGTGGCAAGGAACGGCTTAGGCCCTGGCCGTGTTCAGGACTAGTGGTTTCGCTTCACCCAAGGATCTAAGCCCTCCTCCTCCCCCCCTCCAAAAAATTTAAAAGAGTTATGCTGTCAGCAACAACACAGCAAACAACTCTGCCTTCTAAACAGATGACATCACAAATCCCCAAGGCGAGTCCAAGGGTGTTGGTGGTTGCGAAGCCTGACCTTCCCATCACTGTACGGGAAGAGGTGACTCCATCCACCATTTGCAGCCCATCCTCTGCATATGCTGGAAGGATGACCCACAGTGTAGATCCAGATTTGGATAATCAAGGTGTCAAGGAGGCTATTGAAGTAGCTGGCGTTGTGGAGGAACTTGACGAGGAGGATGCTGATGTGGTTATCATAAATGAGCCCCAAGGGGGGAAACAGTTGTTGTCCATGGGATGAAAAAGCCCATCGTCATGCCTGGTCAGAAGACCAAAAAATCCACCTGTTCTGTCTGGAGTTATTTTTATCCGAATCCGGACAACAAATGTATGGCCATATGTAGCTTATGTAAAGCTCAAATAAGCAGGGGTAAGGATCTTGGCCACCTAGGGACATCCTCACTTATACGTCACCTGAAGAACCTTCATAATTCAGTGTTTAGTTCAGGACCTGTGGCTAGGACCGTCAGCAGTCCAGGACACCTAAATCCCTTGGTCCTGTTGGATACATACCACAAACACCCTCCTCGTCAACTTCCTATACGATCTCCATCAGATTTAGTCCTGCAGGCCATGTCACCAGCCAGACTGAGTCCTCTTCAATACGGGATTCATCCGAGGAATCCTGCAGCGGTACGCCTACTACTGCCACTGCTGCTGTTGCTGCTGGTAGTCGGTCATCTTCCCAGAGGGGAAGTCGTAAGACCGCTACGTCTTTCACCAAACAATTGACCGTCCAACAGTCATTTGCCATGAGCACCAAGTACGACACTAGTCATCCTATGGCAAAGCGGATAACTGCGTCAATAACAGCAATGTTGGTGTTAGATGTGCGTCCGGTGTCCGCCATCAGTGGAGTGGGATTTAGACGGTTGATGGAGGTATTGTGTCCCCAGTATAAAATCCCGTCGAGATTCCACTTCACTAGGCAGGCGATACCAAAGATGTACAGAGAAGTAAGAACAAGTGTCCTCAGTGCTCTGAAAAATGCGGTTGTACCCACTGTCCACTTAACCACGGACATGTGGACAAGTGGTTCAGGGCAAACTAAGGACTATATGACTGTGACAGCCCACTGGGTAGATGCATCGCCTTTCGCAGCAGCAGCTGCATCAGTAGCAGCATCTCCACAACGGCTGCTCGTGCCAAGGCAGGCAACGTTGTGTATCACAGGTTTTAGTAAGAGGCACAACGCTGACAACCTCTTAGAAAAACTGAGGGAAATAATCTCGGAGTGGCTTACCCCACTTAGACTCTCCAGGGGATTTGTGGTGTCAGACAACGCCAGTAACATTGTGCGGGCATTACATATGGGCAATTTCCAGCACGTCCCATGTTTTGCCCACACCGTTAATTTGGTGGTGCAGCATTACCTCAAGAGTGACAGGGGTGTGCAGGAGATGCTTGTGGTGGCCCGCAAAATTGCTGGACACTTTCGGCATTCTGCCAGTGCCTACCGCAGACTCGAGCAACATCAAAAAAGTCTGAACCTGCCCTGCCATCACCTCAAACAAGAAGTTGTGACGCGCTGGAACTCCACCCTCTATATGCTGCAGAGGATGGAGGAGCAGCAAAAGGCCATTCAAGCCTACACAGCCACCTACGACATAGGCAAAGGAGTGGGGATGCGCCTGAGTCAAGCGCAATGGAGACTGATTTCCGTGTTGTGCAAGGTTCTGCAGCCGTTTGAACTTGCCACACGAGAAGTCAGTTCCGACACTGCCAGCTTGAGTCAGGTCATTCCCCTGATCAGGCTGTTGCAGAAGCAGCTGGAGAAAGTGAGGGAGGAGCTGGTAAATTATTGCGATTCTACCAAGCATGTAGCTCTTGTGGATGAAGCCCTTCGTACGCTTTGCAGGATCCGAGGGTGGTCACTCTTTTAAAATCAGAGGAATACATTATGGCCACCGTGCTCGATCCTCTGTTTAAAGCGTATGTTGTGTCTCTATTTCCGGCGGACACAAGTCTACAGAGGTGCAAAGACCTGCTGATCAGGAAATTGTCCTCTGAAGAGGACCGTGACATACCAACAGCTCCACCTTCATATTCTTCCACACCTGTGGCTGCGAGGAAAAAACTCAGTTTTCCTAAAAGACCCGCTAGCGGGGATGCAGACAACATCTGGTCCGGACTGAAGGACCTGCCAACCATTGCAGACATGTCTACTGTCGCTGCGTTGGATGCTGTCACAATTGAAAAAATGGTGGAGGATTATTTTGCTGACACCATCCAAATAGACATGTCAGACAGTCCATATTGTTACTGGCAGGAAAAAAAGGCTGTTTGGAAGCCCCTGTACAAACTGGCTCTATTTTACCTGAGTTGTCCCCCCTCCAGTGTGTACTCGGAAAGAGTTTTTAGTGCAGCGGGTAACCTGGTCAGTGAGCGGCGAAGGAGGTTGCTTCCTCAGAACGTTGAAAAAATGATGTTCATTAAAATGAATTATCAATTCCTCAATCAAGTACAGCACTGCACTCCAGATAATACAGAGGGACCTGTGGTTGTGGAGTCCAGCGGGGACGAATTGATAATGTGTGAGGATGAGGAAGTACACACTGAAGGGGGCCAGGAATCTGAGGATGACATCTTGCCTCAGTAGAGCCTGTTTAGTTTGTACAGGGAGAGATGAATAGCTTTTTTTGTGTGGGGGCCCAAACAAACCAATCATTTCAGCCACAGTAGTTTGGTAGGCCCTGTCGCTGAAATGAATGGTTTGTTAAAGTGTGCATGTCCTATTTCAACAACATCAGGGTGGGTGGGAGGGCCCAAGGACAATTCCATCTTGCAACTCTTTTTTTGGCATTATGTGACCGTTCAACAGTCGTTTGCCATGAGCACAAAGTAAAACAAAATTAAAACAAATTAAACAAATTAAACCAAAAGTATAATATAACTTATAAACACTACACTTGAAAGCTTGAGCCTTTAAATGAAAAAATCACTCTTCATTGCACGAAGATTTGCAACAGGGACAGTTTTTTTTGTTCACAAAGTCAACAAATAACACTTCGACCCTGTCTGTCTTTGACATACTTGATGGGATCTCAATGATGAATGCTCTGTACCATGGTTGGAGGAGGTATTGTGGCCCCGGAACCAAATTGGGTACCGGGGCCACTCAACTACGCAGTCCAGAAAGCTACCTCGGTGCAACGTTTTGGACTAAAAACAATATTGTGAGGTGTTCAGAATAGACTGGAAATTAGTGGAAATGATTGTTATTGAATGTTATTGAGGTTAATAATAGCGTAGGAGTGGAAAACAACCAAAAAACAGTATTTTAGCGCTTTTTATGCTTTTTTAAAAATAAATCAGAACCCGAAATCAGAACCAAAACCTTTCGTCAGGTGTTTTGGCAAAACAAATCCGAACCCAAAACCTCAAGCTAATCAGAACCCAAAACACAAAACACTAAAAGTGCCCGGTGCACACCCTTAGTATTTTATAGAGATGCCTGGAGTATTGTATGTGAACATGCCTGTAGCAGACATCAGAATAGTCTGTACTTACGGTATGGCCTTCAAATGCCGAACGCAGCAGGTTGTATATTTGTTCTGCCAAGTATTTTAAGTCAGTACTGTGAGTACAAACAGTGTGATCCTCATAGTGATCAGCAGACAATTTTAAAGTCAGTTGCTGCTGTGTTCACTGGGGGTACAGGGAGTACCAGCATGAAGTATGTAACATTTGATCTAGTAACACTGAATCCAACACATTGTTTTATTGAGAGTACAAATTGAGCCTTGTCTAATTCTAGAATATCTAAATTTTAAAATTGACGTAATGTATATTTTTGTAAATCACTGGACTGCATTTGTTTTACCGCCAGTTCAAAGCTGAAAGATTGATAATTGTAATGTTTGATATTTTATCTCTACATCTCAGAAACACAGATGTCTGTCAAGACATTTGATTCATGAGGCACTCATAACTAAAGAAACTTGTATCGTTATGCTGAAGAACTTGAAGAATTTTAAACCTTTGAAAAAACTCCTTCAAGCAACAAACATTTCACTAAATTGCAGGCGTCATGTTATAATGTGAGGCAACCACCAGAGGGCAATATGATTTTAAACATAGCTCTTTCTGAATGACTCATGTTTAATACATTGAAATGTCACCCTTTGCAATTCTTTAAGTACGCCAAATTCCCAATGTCTTGCAGACTGTTTTGAGACATTTTTAATATGTGACCACCTCAGAACACTAGCATTCAGATCATATAACTTGACAATATTATTTCTGCTTTATTACATTTGGACCCTGTTTTTAGGCAGATAGATTCATCGTCACATTAAAGAAAACTAAACATCATCATCTTATTTTTTGTGTTTTAAGTTGACCTACACAAGTATGAATATCAACACTTTGACACTAAAGGCTTACAGCTTTAAATGGCATCACTTTGCTGCAGCCTTGTTAACTATCCTGAGATTGGAGTGACATTGACTTCTCTTACCAGCTGTGCTTTTTAGCATTCACCGTTTCATGATAGATGTGTTTGTGCAAGGCCCTGCATTATACATGTGTCGTCACTCACTGGAGATATAGGCTTGTCACATAGCAGGAAAATCAGGGCCCTCATACTTGGCACAGCTTCATAGACTTGTCATAAGTTGTTATTGAGAACTGGGACATAAAGCTTTATTCTGATCTGTCAGTAAATCACAGTGGGTGAGTATAGGACCCAGGACCAGATTAAGATTTGTTGGGGGCCCAGGTTGTCATTTGTGACATTAAAACTTAATTGTCAAAATTATATACTGATGTTTGTGTCAACCAGCATTGTGGTCTCTATGTCCACTTCTGGTTCATCCTTCTGTCCTCCCTCTAGGAGTCCCTCAAGGCTCTGTTCTTGGCCCTCTACTCTTTTCGCTGTATACCACCTCTCTGGGTGAACTCATCACTTCCTTCAGTCTTCAGTATCACCTATACGCCAAAGACATTCAACTCTACCTTTCTTCTCGTGACCTTTGCCCTCCTTTCTGTATCCGACTGCCTTTCTTCCAGCTCCTCTTGGATGTTGTCACGTTTTCTCAAAATTAATATAGCCAGAACTAAACTCATTGTTTTCCCTCCTTCTAGATCTTCACACAACCTTGACCTCTCGATCACTGTTAAGAATACCACCATATCATATGTTCCCACACTCCGCTGCCTGGGCGTCACCTTCGACTCCTCCCTCTCCTTTGCCTTCCACATTCAATTTCTTTCCCAATACTGTTGCTTCCAACTGCGCAGCATCGCCTGCATCTGGCCCTTCCTATCCAAGGATGCCACCAAAACTATTTTCCATGCACTTTCATTTCTCGTCTTGAATACTGTAATCTTTCCCTCACCAGCCTCCCCGGCTCCCACCCTCTCTCCTTCATTCTATACTTAATGCAGCTGCTAGACTTAACTTCCTTTCACGCTGCTTTTCTTCTACCTCCCCTGTGCCTTGCATTACACTTGCTCCCGTTCCCCTACAGAATTATTTTCAAAGTCCTCACCTACAAGGCCCTCTCCTACTCCACCACCCCATAGATCTCCAACCTCCTCTCCATTCACCCCCCCCCTTCAATCCCTGTGATCAGCTAATGACCTTGCCTCTCCTCCACTCTGATCACCACATCCCACTCCTGAACCAAAGATTTCTTCTGGGATGCTCCCCCACACTGGAACAACCTCCCTCGTTCTATCTGACTCTCCCTTAGTCTGTGCACTTCAAACGAGCACTTAAAACACACCTGTTCCTAAAAACCTACCATACATCCACCTAACCATCTCTCCATGCTTTATTTCCTCACCTCTCTCTTCCCCTGTCTACTTTACGTGCTCCTCTTGTGCTAGATCCCCTCCACTGACTTCCCTTTGTGTCTGCTGGCTGTTTGCACCCCCTCCCTTTAGGATGTAAGATCTTACGAGCAGGGATCTCTTCCCTCTTGTCTCAACATTCTCGTCTTCTCCAACTTCAAGTGCAGGTGTGCTGTCAGGAAGCGGGGAGTTTGACAGTTGGGGTGTCAGGAAGCTGGAAGGGAGAGTGTGTCAAATGTGGTGTCAGGAAGCAGGGAATGTGGTAGCTGTGGTGTCAGGAAGTGGGGAATGTGGCAGATGTGGTGCCAGGAAGTGAGGAGTGTGGCAGATGTGCACAGGGAGTGTGGCAGATGTGGTGTCCGGAAGTGGAGAGTCTGGTAGATGTGGTAATAATAATAATAAATTATTTATTTACAAGGCGCCACAAGGTTTCTGCAGCGCCGAACACAGTACAAACAATGGACAGTACAGGGAGTAACAGTACAGAACAATAAACAAGTAATACCAATACTTCAGAGGCTCCAGGCAAAGCAAATATAATGGAGTTGGAGCAGAAGAGAAGGTAGGTGGAAGTAGGAAGCAGATTGGGGAAGTGTGGCCGATATGGACGGGAAGTGTGGCAAATGTGTCAGGAAGCAGGAAGTGTGTTAGATGTGGTGTTAGAAAGCTGGAATTGTGGCAAATGTGGTGTCAGGAAGCAGAGTGGGGGAGTGTGGCAGATGTGGACGGGGGAGTGTGGTAGATGTGGTGTCGGGAAGCGGGGAGTGTGGTAGATGTGGTGTCAGGAAGTGGGGGACGAGTTTGGCAGATGTGGTATTAGGGAGTGTGGCAGATGTGGTATCAGGAAGCAGGGAGCGGCAGTGTGGCACATGTGATGTCATGTAGTAGGGAGGGGGAGTGTAGCAGATATGGACGGGGAGTGTGGCAGATGTGGTGTCCGGAAGCAGGGAGTGTGGCTGATGTGGTGTCAGGAAGCAGAGTGGGGGAGGATGGCAGATGTGGTGTCCGGAAGCAGGGAGTGGGAGTGTGGTGTAAGGAAGCAGGAAGTGTGGCAGATGTGGTGTCAGGAAGCAGGGAGGGGGAGTGTGGCAGATGTGGTGTCAGGAAGCAGGAAGTGTGGCAGATGTGGTGTCAGGAAGCAGGACGTGTGGCAGATGTGGTGTCTGGAAGCAGGGAGTGTGGCAAATGTGGTGTCAGGAGGTGGGTAGTGTGGTAGATGTGGTGTCAGGAGGCGGGTAGTGTGGTAGATGTGGTGTCGGGAAGCGGGGAGTGTGGCAGATGGGGTGTCAGGAAGTGGGGAGTGCGGCAGATGTGGTGTCATGTAGTAGGGAGGGGGAGTGTAGCAGATATGGACGGGGAGTGAGGCAGATGTGGTGTCCGGAAGCAGGGAGTGGGAGTGTGGCAGATGGGGTGTCAGGAGGTGGGGAGTGTGGTAGATGTGGTGTCGGGAAGCGGGGAGTGTGGCAGATGGGGTGTCAGGAAGCAGGGAGTGTGGTAGATGTGGTGTTAGGAAGCAGGGAGTGGGAGTGTGGCTGATGTGGTGTCAGGAAGCAGGGAGTGGGAGTGTGGCAGATGTGGTGTCAGGAAGCAGGGAGGGGGAGTGTGGCAGATGTGGTGTCAGGAAGCAGGAAGTGTGGCAGATGTGGTGTCAGGAAGCAGGACGTGTGGCAGATGTGGTGTCAGGATGCAGGACGTATGGCAGATGTGGTGTCAGAAAGCAGGATGTGTGGCAAATGTGGTGTCAGGAAGCAGGGAGTGGGAGTGTGGCAGATGTGGTGTCTGGAAGCAGGGAGTGTGGCAAATGTGGTGTCAGGAGGCGGGTAGTGTGGTAGATGTGGTGTCAGGAGGCGGGTAGTGTGGTAGATGTGGTGTCGGGAAGCGGGTAGTGTGGTAGATGTGGTGTCGGGAAGCGGGGAGTGTGGCAGATGGGGTGTCAGGAAGTGGGGAGTGTGGCAGATGTGGTGTCATGTAGTAGGGAGGGGGAGTGTAGCAGATATGGACGGGGAGTGTGGCAGATGTGGTGTCCGGAAGCAGGGAGTGTGGCAGATGTGGTGTCAGGAAGCAGGGAGTGGGAGTGTGGCAGATGGGGTGTCAGGAAGCAGGGATTGTGGTAGATGTGGTGTCGGGAAGCTGGGAGTGTGGCAGATGGGGTGTCAGGAAGTGGGGAGGGAGAGTGTGGCAAAAGTGGTGTCATGTAGTAGGGAGGGGGAGTGTAGCAGATATGGATGGGGAGTATGGCAGATGGGGTGTCAGGAAGCAGGGAGTGTGGTAGATGTGGTGTTAGGAAGCAGGGAGTGGGAGTGTGGCTGATGTGGTGTCAGTAAGCAGGGAGTATGGCAGATGTGGTGTCAGGAAGCAGGGAGTGTGGCAGATATGGTGTTAGGAAGCAGGGAGTATGGCAGATGTGGTGTCAGGGAGTGGGAGTGTGGCAGATGGGTGTCGGGAAGCGGGGAGTGTGGCAGATTGTGTGTCAGGAAGTGGGGAGGGAGAGTGTGGAAAATATGGTGTCATGTAGTAGGGAGTGGGAGTGTAGCAGATATGGATGGGGAGTGTGGCAGTTGTGGTGTCAGGAAGCAGGGAGCGGCAGTGTGGCAAATGTGGTGTCATGTGGTAGGGAGGGGGAGTGTAGCAGATATGGACGGGGAGTGTGGTAGATGTGGTGTTAGGAAGCGAGGAGTGTGGTAGGTGTGGTGTCAGGGAGCAGAGTGGGGTAGTGTGGTAGATGTGGACGGGAATGTGGTAGATGTGGTGTCAGGAAGCGGGAATTGTGGCAGATGTGGTGTCAGGAAGCGGGAAGTGTGGCAGATGTGTCGGGAAGTATGGCAGATGTGGTGTCAGGAAGCAGGGAGTGTGGCAGATGTGGTGTCAGGAAGCAGGGAGTGTGGCAGATGTGGTGTCAGGAAGCAGGGAGTGTGAATGTGGCAGATGTGGTGTCAGGAAGCAGAGTAGGGGAGTGTGGCAGATGTGGTGTCAGGAAGCAGGGAGTGTGGCAGATGTGGTGTCAGGAAGCAGGGAGTGTGGCAGATGTGGTGTCATGAAGCAGGGAGTGTGAATGTGGCAGATGTGGTGTCAGGAAGCAGAGTAGGGGAGTGTGGCAGATGTGGTGTCAGGAAGCAGGTAAGGAAATATATATATCTCTGCAGAACTGATAGAGTATAGCAAAGTGGAGGTGTATTCGGCAGAGATAGGAAGGCAGGTCCATTTAAATTTGATTTAGCCCTGTGACAGGTGATTATAAAGCTTATGGAACTTTCTTGGACCATATGCAACACACAAAGGCAGACGGGAGCATTTCTTGTTTCATTAACTAAAGTGGGCTGAAATGCTTCACTAAATATACATTGGATAGTCTTAAAGATTTCAGACTTTGATATTATATGCTGTTTCCTACAATGTATGATCAGAATATATGCAATATGAAGCTCCAGTCAAGTGCCATTAAATAGTGCTGCCTTGATCTTAGAGTGTCCTTACCCTGCTGTTTTGTAACACACACTAGTCGTTCATTCCAGCCCCTTTCCCATGCAATACTTATTTTAATTTACTTACCTCAGTTATGGCCCTTCAGCTGCTGGCTCCTCCTAGTTTATCAGAGTGTATGGTGCAGGGAGCCATGTGCCTCTGATCATCGTCGTGGACCGTGTGAACCTCGCTTCCCCCTGCGGTATGGAGTGGAGCACCCACGTGGTGAGGACCTCAGGGGAAATCCCCGGTACCCTGTTGAGCCAGTCCAACACTGTATAGTATACAAAATAACACAGTAGTTATACTTAAACTTTCAACATATCACAGTATGTACCAATACAAGTAGTCCTTTTTAGTTTATGTTTGCAAACCAAAACAAAGTGTGTTTCCTCACTTCCTGCAAGGCAAATATTTCATATTTCAATATGACATTTTTGAAATTTGGTATGTCATATCCAGTAATCATTAATGCTCATTAATCAGGACAAGTATATAGCAGGACATGTGGCATCCATGCCACCCTCCTGGCTGATCTTGCATAGTTCAGACAAGCACTGCACTGGCTAGTTGCTTCAAGCTTTTCTGTCTTATAATCGCACTAGGCACCAAGCACACATAGCGCATGTCGTGCTGTTGCACCATGAGGAGGGCGGGCAGGAGAGCCAGTTAGTTTGTGAGGCCACATTTACATGGCGGCCCCGCTGCTATTGCTCCGATAGCTCTGTCTGTAATTCAGCTCTGATAGGGTCATGTGACTGTTCCAGGTAGATATTGAATACTCATTTCTGAACACTTCAGTACATACTTCTACATTTATTATAAGCTTTAAAACATTAGCAGGACATTCCAGCCTTAAACCAAGAGTGATATATTTTTTATCAACTTGCAAAAATCACCCTTTTCCATCATGATAAAAGGACAGAAAAAGTGAAAACCAAAGCTCTTTGGAGGAAAAAGGCACTTGCATCTATCTATGGACTGAAATAAAGGTTGTATCATACTCAGTGTATTGAAGTAATAACTGTCCTATGTGTTATTTTAGGCAGTTGGTAATTGCAGCACATTTTGCAGCATTTTGCAAACTCTCTGTCAAAAAGCATCAGATGGAGAAAAAAAGACATGTTGAAACATGATGTGGTGCATATACAATATAAATAAGTAAACATGCATTTGCTCCATATCTTTCGTGTATATGGAGTAGAAGTAATACTGCCAGCTCATATTAGCCCTAGTCACAAAGTGGCTTTTTACATTCTAAATGACACATATACAGTAAATTTGTGGGATTTATCTCCTGTACATATCTATTGTATTAGGACTGTGTATATCCCCATTTTACTTTGCTTGTCTACTTGCATACCCATGTAGTTCATTAGATTTAAGTGCTTCAAAAAAGAAAGGAGACTATAGGTTGTCCACAACTGATTTGTAAACATCAAATACTAGACACTTGTATTCACCTATGGCAATCAACTTTCTTAAAGCTCGAAATACTAACCAGTACTTGGTTGCCTGCAGAACTTGTGTATGAAGCCCAAGGTAGTAGTAGTGGTGTCAATTGGATATTTTTATTAAATGGGCCATAGTCAGACTTGAGAGTGTAACAAAACACTAAATCAAAGTCTAATAGAGAGGTCTGTTCCAAAGTATAGCATCAAAATCCAAAATTAGTCAGTTGTCAAAGGTCAGTTTAAGCAACAAGTAGGCAGGATTATACACATAAATCCAACACTGTTAATTGCAGAATTACTAATCATAGGTATTAAAGAGCTATAGGCATGGCCTTGTATAGAAGCAGTGTTAGCATGCTCCTGATACCGTCACTCTTAATTACGTCTTAAGACGCATTTGATACCAAGGGTGATCATCATCGACCACACAAGTGCACATGCACCATGGGTAAGGTAATTTGTCTAATGCTGACAGTAAAACATACAAGTGAAGGATTACCCCTAAACATAACATATTCCTTCATGTCAGAAACTGAATATAGGGTCGGCCTTCTATTTACTTGGTTTATTGAAGGTCATTGGAGCAGGATACTGCATTCACGTGATTTCATTTAGCTGTATTCATTCATTCATTCATTCATTCTTCTGCAAGGTGCTGCATTTTTCATCATAATTAATGAACATGGATAATATTGACATTACATTGGTGTCGTTGGATATATGGCATTAACATTTTTGGATATTTGACACTAATAGTAAGATCTAGACTGTAAGCTATCAAGAGCAGGGACCTCTCTAATCTCGGTCTCATGTCTGCACCTCAATTGTTAAACTTGTTTTGAACTTGTTCTGTTTTTATGTATGATTTCTATTTTGTAGGATTACTCATTCTACATGTCCACTGCTGCAGAGTTTTGCATAATATTATAGAATAGTTGGCTTCACCCTTGAGAATAGTTGACCATCAGTTAGTTACATCTCTGTAATGGCCGGGCTGCATGAAGCCATCTTATTAGAATGGATTGTGTGTAAAAACATGACTCCCCTATACCATCCTCTTTGACATTCTTAAAATATAATAGTTGTACAAAATAATATTAATTCTGTATGTGTGTGTTTCCAAGCTTTAGTAAAGTAATGAAAAGAAAATAGAATATTAATTTAAAAGTGGGCTAATAATACCATTAAGATGAACATGTGTCCTGGGCCATAAAAGATTAAGAACCCGTGTACTGGGCAGTCTTTGTCATACTACATCATTCCAAAAAGCCTCAATGTCAAATGTGGGACATTTATCATTTAAATAATTATACTGTACATGTATTGATAAGTTATCTGTGTGGCGTTAGTATGTTTTCCCCTGGGTGCTCCTGTTCCCTCTCACATTCCAAACCACATATTGGAAGGTTAATTGTCTGCTGTCAAAATTAATACTAGTCTATGTGTATGAGGGAATTTAGACTGCTTGCTTTGAATGACAGAAATTATCTGTACAGCGCTGCAAAATTGGTGGCGCTATATAAATAAATGGTGATGGTAAGTGATTCATCTCTTTGCTCTTTTAAATGTACATAAAAGAAATGGTGAAAAAATTGAAGCTTTTGTAACTTTTGTAATGTGTTTATTTTCTTTTAAGGTTTTACACCACCTGGGATGGATCGGGCTTCCCCTGACAACAGTCCTGTACATGGTCTAGCAAGGCAGCCATCTATTACCACAGGGGCCAACATTCCCATCATTACTGAGCTTGGTAAACAAACACTGTTATTTATATTGAGGAATGCAAAGATTTGGTATCAAATGTTGAAATTGTGTTTATTTTTAATTTTTAACAATGCAAAAAGTGCTAAAACAAGATACAAATAGAACGGTAAAATAAAACTAATGTAAACATATTTAGTATATTTTATAACCAAGGACATATTAGCCCATGTAACATCTGTGGTAGCTCAGACTAGGGAACCGAAGACAACTAAATTTGCACATTTTGGGAATACAATTAATTTTCTTTATTTATTCAAATTGGCTTCTAATTGGAAAAAAGTGTGAGAAAGGCATGGAGTGAAGCATATTGTAGTGGGTGGTTATGACATTAGTTACTGGGAGTCGGTATCATGGTCAGGGCTCTTTAAACATTGTGCTATGGGGTCTAGTACTTTTTAGTTACATCCTTGTTTATAACCAATTTATATGTGGAATTATTGCATTGACAAATTGTTACTTTGGATTGCAGATGACACTTATCAATGTTGTGTATTTCATGTAAGATCACATTACAGTTTGGTTTACTGTGTTTCACAATGATTTTTGAGATACCTCTGTCCTCTGCTGTTTTCATTCTATGGGAGGAACTGGAGGAAGCACAAGGTTGAGGTTATTAATTCCATAAAGTATCACCACTTTTTATCCCCAGTTCATATCCAAGAAGTTAATCTCCACTTTTTGCTTCCTTCATTTTTATAGAATGCTCCTTTATTGTATATTTACCCTTCGTCTGCTCACTCATGGAGCTGCCTTCTTGCCTCACCCTTTATCTTTTCTCTTTGATCCTTTCCTGTCTTGTCCCTTTCTAACACCTGCCCGTTCAGCTAAGCCTGGCAAACTGCTGCCTTTGATTTCATTCAGTCAGGAAAAACACAGTGGAGCTCACATACCAATAATTACCGAGTTGGGTAAGAAGAAGCACCTCTTCTTGCTTTACCTTCTTGTCACTGTGGACATTATACGGCTGCCCAACCGAGAGGCGCAACCAGTGAACACAATTAAGTGAATACTGCACACTGAGGTCGAATGCTGGATGGGATTTGCCCACAGATGCTTTCTCTTTACTAAGGCATTTCAGAGGCCAATATCACCTGAACTCCCCTCTTCCATGTATGGTCAACTTTAATGGTGACTCCTCCCCCAAATATTTACTTTTGCTTTTTAAAAGTACCAAGCAAGATTTCTTTTTTTTTTAATGCAATTTGTATTTTTTAACTGTGGCATATACACCCAGTTCTCACAGACCACCTGCATAATATACAGCTTCTTCAGGCATATTTGGCATTTATGTGTCTCTTTCTCAGTCAGTACTGTTTGCAATTGTGCAAACACGCCTTCACTGTACTCTGCCTACGTTAGAACGCCTTCAACCCGCATCTCCAGGAGTATGCTGGCATGAGTGGCAGAATGGCGCAATCTGCATGCACTCAATTTCTGGGCATGTTCAGACCATTATCATGCAACATAGACTATGAACACATATTGGTGTAATAGTCTGCATCGGCCCCATTTTCTATCGATGGTACCCGTGATTCCGAATAAAATAATAGCGACACTGAGTACTGCGGCACAAAAATTCCGAATGCCAGGACCCGTCCCTTAGATATCACAAAATAAGGGTTAGGGTTAACATTACCATAATCCGCAGGGTCCTGCCATTGCCTCTTTAAAACAGGAAATCTCAGTGTCTCTCCATATGACGTGACATCATTTTCAAGTGCCGGCATATCCTGAGGTCGTAATTTATAAGAGCCTGGTCGAAAATGTTCAGCGACTCTTTCAAAGTAAGTCTATATTTTTGCCATGTTGCCGTCATTGTATTCGGATTTTTTGTGCCACAGTACTCAGTCTCACTATTATTTAATTAAGAAATACGTACCCCCACATTTTTCATATATGGTTACATGCAGTCATTTTTAAAGCAATCAGCCGAAAGCTGCATAACACATGCTTGCACTATTTTCACAGTGACAGTGTCTTTATAAGCTCTGATAAGCCACATGTGACATACATGCATATACACATACCACAGATAACATTGATCAAATACACAACTATGTAAAAACACAAGACTAACGTTAGATCATAGACACAATATTTAGTTCAGCCATGATTTACTATAGAGAATTTATCTCACAAAAGAAAGGCGTATTAACAAATAAAAGCACATTTATTAAAATGTCATAAAAAAAACAATGACAATCGATTATATTCTTTCAACAGAAAATCCTATATCACTGGAGCTTTCTCGAGTCAGAGGGGTTAGTTTTAAAAGAACTTTATAGTCCCAGTTAAATGGACATTGAGTACAAGTAAAATAATTCTCTTGAGGAACCCCATTTTTGTTTTGTGGACTCACTAATCCCATGCCAGTCTCTTTACCCTATTAAAACCACTCTGTGTATAACAAACTGGTACTTCATTAATACTTAGGAAAATATATTTTTAAATTTGAATCGACAATAAACTGTCCTTATAGGAAGAAAACCTTCCCATTCCTATTGCCAATCAATGTTACTTGTTACCTTTAGTAAACACTCTAGCCACCTTTACATACATATTCAAACATGCATCAAATTGTCTATTACAGTTGTAAGAATTAGTGTTTAAATCAGGAACTGCTCTGATTTTATAATCTTGGATCAACAATAAACAGTCCTTATTTACCCCTCCAGGCCCCGCTCCTTTCTCCACTGATGACGCAGTTCGTCTGGAGTCAGACTTTATCAAAGCATACTCTATATCCACAGACCTTGCTATATAAACCCTCCGGGTATTGCTAATTGGAGCACTTCTCCTCATTAATTATTAACCAGTTATGTTGTTGCTATTCCGCACATACATTTCTCGAATTTAAAACCATTTAACTCTAAGACAATCAGCCATTGATAATAGTTCATTATTAAGTCAATCCTTTATCTTCTAAGGACTGGTTATTAATGATCCATCTTTATACAACCAGAGATTGGAGTAGTTCCTGAAATAAACACTTATTCCTTCATTCAGAAGAGACCGTCCGATGTATATGAACACCTGTCTGTGTTACTTGACTGCAGACAGTCTGATGGGCTGGGTCCAACAGTCAGTCTAGGTCAGAGGTTGGCATCAGTAGTAGCAGACAAGGACAGAAGAATGCTGTAATGTCCTGAAGCAGTAGTCACACTCACTCCTTCTCATCTTGTAGGCTGAGTTGTTTTCATTCTAGGAACTGCAGTAGCTCCATGTGTCTTATGTTCCATGGTGGACCACATAACACCCCTCCCTCTCCAGCTGTTGTCCATTTAACCTATTATTATGGTTTCTCAGTTTTTTCAGAGGTGCAACAGAACCACAAGTGGTCCATTGCACAGTTTCATCAATTTGCACCCCCTACATCCATACCCATCTAACACAGCTCCATGTGAGTAAAGTCACTGGTGCAAGAGCGTTTTTAGCAGGGGAGTTCATTTGATGTTACCTAAAATTAAGAGACCTGTCCTAGAAAAAAATGCATAGTCCTCTGAAGGTGATCTGGTTGCACCCCTGATCTGCATATATACTATGGTATATTTTGTCTTGTATTTTTATTTGTTTTTGTTTCTCATCCAGTGTTTTGGGTACTTTTCTTTTGGCTGTGGGAGAGACACCGCCTCTCAGCATTATTATTCAGTTCTTTGGTTCTGGCTGCTTTTGTTACGTACTTTGTGTGTGTGGCTCTAGTTTTTAAGTGGAACTGGTTTGCCTCTTCTGTAACGATTTTCTGTTCATGGTTCTCACGCCGACATCAGTATGGCTTTGATCACGATAACCTCTGATATAGAATCTTTTCTTATAACAGAGCTGATACTTAGCTGCCCCCAGCGCCTGTTTGTCTGTCAGTATGATTGGCTGTTCAGACAAGAGAGACATGACTCAAAAGGCAAAAAACCCAGGACTCCAAATGCCTTCCAGCCTTTTCCTAGTGTTTGTTTCTAATTTCTGACTTCTCTGGAGTGATCAAGCTCTTGGGTTATTGAAGAGAAGATAGTCTGATTTTCTTTAGGGCAGTGGGAGGTTCAAAGTTGTATGTGATGGAAAGAAACAGAAATACAAAAAAGTCAGTGAAGAATAAATCCACTATGCACACCTACGTGGCCCATTCTCCTACGGGGCTGCAAAGATTCACTACCCATTTGATTTATGGCAGTTTGCATACTTACATTACCCTTGAGTTTATTTAAAGTATTCTTGGCATAAATAGTGTATTTGATTTGTTTTAAGTTGTGTACTCAGCAACCTATTGTGGTCTGAGTTGCCTGGGACATTAATGAACTGTATACCTGTTGTTCATTCCCTGGTGAGTTACTAATATTTAGAAATACTTTTTAGAAAGAATATATATTTTTTTTAGTTCTAAAGTTTCCATAGAACTAAATAACCTCTTCTAGAACCTTTACATGAAAACTGACTTTATTGTTGTCATGTAAAGTTAAATGAGTAAGCTGTGTTTTTGTTGTGCCATTCATTTATATTTGTCTCTGTAAAATGAGATTTAGTATGTATTTTGTATGAATGTTTAGCTACATTCATCACTAGACACGCGTGTTGTAGGTAATTAGCCATGTGAGCTCGTAAAGGGGCATATTGTTATGGGTAAGTAGCAGTACCGCACGTTGTTTTATTCTTCAGCTGACACCTTGGTGTTTGTTTCCTGCTTACAGTGAACGATTCTAATGTACAGTTTCTGGACCAGGATGATGATGATGACCCAGACACTGAGCTTTACTTAACTCAGCCTTTTGCCTGTGGCACTGCCTTTGCTGTAAGCGTGCTGGACTCGCTCATGAGTGCGGTAAGTGACATTATTAAATATAACCGCTTTTGTAATAATAAAGAGCACCAGCATTGTCACCACATTCCCTTCAACCTTTCACCACTGTGGCTATTCAGTGTGATGGATTTCCAGATAGGAAACGATACTGATGAGAGTGCCCATGTGACACCACCCTAATATTCATAAAGGAATGGGTACCTAGTGAATTTATAGGCTGCGTTTTTCCATATATGGTTGTTTAGCCCACAAGATACCTGCCTCCAATGTATGTACGTGATGAGTATTTTGAATATTTTCGCATGAATAATAATTCAAAGAAAAATGTTATTCAATGTTTAAATATTATATTTTTAACCTGTGCTTTATTTATTCACATGAGTCATGGTCAAATAAAACATATTGGCCCAGTGAGGAAGTTTGACAATCATGTTGCTTTGAGGAGGCTGTACAACAGTTTAAGTAGTAACTTTCTTGTTGAATACCCTCTGCATGAGGAAATGTATTGTATGATAGATTCCCAATAATTCCTTCTGAAATGTCTTACATTAGAAGGTTGACTAAGTAAATACTTCTGTAAAAATCCAAATTATAATATTTTGGATAAATCGGTTGTAAGAGATTTTGGGTATTTACAATTTTTCCTTGGTGAAAAACCTTGCTAATGCCTACAGTCTGTACATACACCATAGGTTTAATTGGGAACTTTATAGAACCCCCAAATAGGGCTGGTTTCACCGTTGTCTGTCACAAAAAAAACAAGTACGTTGGAATATTGGTTATCACAAATTCTTCTCCAATAAAGTTTAGTAAGTAGAGAGTCAATCATGTGCATACAATCTAATCTTGGTGTAATGGGAGTAAGTTCTTTATAATATATCTCCATTATGCCATAATAAATATGCCTGACATTCTCACAATACTTGAGATTCTAGCCTGTTAATTCACTAGTAACAAAGCTGTCATTGTTGAGACTCCATTTGGTCCCATGCAGATTATATATGTTGTCCCCAACCACAGTTCTGCAAAACAAAGTGTTTAGATGTTTTGTCAAGTAGCAACTTGCTTCTAATATATTTTATGCTCAGGATTTATTCATATTCTCTATCACTGTGATAACCAAGAATGTGCCGATAATGAGGCATCCTCAGGCAGCACAATTTATACCTCTGATGAGAATTCTCACTAGCACTGTACCCTTTCTCCCAAGTATGCTACTTGTGCAGTTTTCACTGAGCAAATTCTAATGAAGTAATCATCAGGACACAAAATTAATATTTAACACATACATTGTGGTCTCTGCTCTGCAGTCACTCTTGACGTTGTAGTTTCCTATATACCCTAGAGTTTTGTGGGGTTTTTTTGTTTAAAAAAAAAGATCTGCCTGTCTACCATTTAGCTGAATGTTTAATTGATATGTGTTGCTGTCAGAGCAGCTGAAGGAGATATCAACAGCACCCAAGACCTGAGTCCAGGGAGGGATAATCAACTGTGACATTTGCAAGACAAAAGCAAGGCTGCCAGACCAATGTGTGTCATGTCTGAAAAGGCATTCATGCTTTCACTACACACACAATCCTGCAATTACGTGTCCTAATGCCCTTATTAACTGTTACATTTAGAACAGCCTTTACTGCACCTGGTTATTTAGCATCCCTCAGGTCTCTGAGGTCACGTTAATAATATTGTGTCCAGCCAATTGTTGAAAACATTTTGTTACAGTGCACACAGTTGTATATCTCACCACACATTGATAGGCTCAAAACACTTTACTGTGTGAAATGAACAGTATTTAGGCAGTACATTTATTTTGAATAAATAAAAAACTAATATATTAATACAGCAGGTATGTCAAACTCAAACAACACTGTTCCATAGTGAGTAGGTAAACATAAGTGCATAAGCTCTGAAAGATATATAATCGAATAAGATCCCTCTATACTTTTGATATGTTTTAATAATTGGGTTTGTAAATTAGAGTTGTGTTAATTTTTAATAAACCACAAAAGCATTATTATTATCTGTTCATCCGATGGCTCAAGAATAAGATCTAGCATAAAAGCTGTATGGAATTATTAACCCATTTATTCTCAAGCAAGTGGCATGATCACAAATAGTCGTGGGGAAATAGAATATATATATTTATTTTGTCAGGTGTGCCAAACTTAACAGGGGTAGATGTTTGGTTTACTGAAAAGGTTGGGCACCTGTCTTTTGCTTAATAATGAATTGGTGAAGCCATCTGCTATCTTTCTCTATATGAGAAATCCTAAAAAGCTCTTGACTCACAGGACACAATGCTCATGATCCTCCCCTGTTGTTAAAATATAAGATCTCACCTATTTCCGATCATGAGTGTCCTAATCCCATGATCAGCTCAATCAGCTGTATATACATTAAACCAATGGGGTCTTATTTGTACCACACCTGACTGAATGAAGCAACAATATCAAGTGGTGGCTCTCACACATATCCCTGGTGATATGTGTGTCCAACATACAGGGCCGACAGTACAATTAGGCAAACCTAGGTGGTTCCCCAGAGGTCCAGTAGTTAGGGAGCATATAAAACACTATCCAGTGTTTTTAATGCCCACATGGAACACCAGCTGCTGCTCCTCCATGTCTCTGATGGGCTGGGAGTATGGCCCTTTGCTATGATTTCACAGGCAAGTTCCACACTCCAGCCTGCTAAGGTAAGAAGCAGCAGGGGTGGGACACTTCTTCTGGTGAGGGAGCCTTGCCTACATATCAAATTTTTGGGTAATCTACCAAAAGCAAATTTTAGCTCACTCAAGTCAATTCACCCATTACATCACTTATCCACAACCCTTTCTCTCCACCTGATCTATCACCGAGAAGTATGCAAAGGTGGACAAGGCCTAACCAAAGTTCACTTTTTTCATTCTGTGTAATTGGTATGATATTATATGGATTTTACATACCAAATGGAAGGAAGAGTCTCCCATATGTCCAGGGCCGGATTAAGGGAATGGAGGCCCCTGGGCTAAGGGGGACTCCATTCCCCCGTGAGGGTTCCTTCCCCCCGTGATCCGAGCTGCCCGCTCAATTTTCCCCGTGATCCGAGCTGCCCGCGCCCTTCCCCCCTCCCCCCCGGCACTTACCTCCTTCTCTGGCGCGCTGTACACTCTTTACTGAGGAGATCTCGTGAGAGTGAGACTCACGAGATCTCCTCAGTTAGGAGACTACAGCACGCCGGAGAAGGACCGCCCCCGACCGATCAATACTGCTGCTGAGCACTTTCAAGGGCCCCCTGGATGCCATAGGCCCCTGGGCTGTAGCCCAGTTAGCCCTATGGTTAATCTGGCCCTGCACATGGCAGAGTTAGAGGTTTACCTCAATAACCTGGCTAAAGAATGGGATACGCTGCGTACCAGGCAATCTGGGATCCCTTGATTCTATGAGGCTTTCTCTATTTATATGGTAGTAATTTATGACCTTCAGCTCCATCAACTCATAAATATACACCAGACACACATTTATAATTCACACCTGTTTTGGTGTACCTATTTTTTCTACTAATACATACAATTGTAAAATGCTGATACATAAGACCCCCCTTTTTATTTTAAACATTTTATTATTGACAATACTGACATACAGCTTTGAATAAAATATCTCCATAACATTGGTGACATTTTTGATCCAATGTGTTTTCTGCATTGAATCGAAAGTCCTAGTGGTCTAGAGCTGCAAAGCAGAGGAGACACATCTGATATATCTGCATTCCTGAATTTTAAATGGTTGGCTGTGACTATACTTATAAACTTTTTTTGTTTTTGTTTAATTTTTCTAGACCTACTTCAATGATAACATTTTAACTTTGATCAGAACGCTGGTGACTGGAGGTGCAACACCAGAGCTGGAGGCTCTTATAGCAGAAGAGAATGCATTACGTGGAGGGTACAGCACCCCACAAACTCTAGCAAACAGGGACCGTTGCCGAGTAGCACAGCTGGCTCTGTATGATGGCCCATTTGCTGACCTTGGGGTAAGGATATGTTACATACAAAATTTAAAGAGTTTCTTTCTATTTTTTTAATACATTTTTTTGGTTGGTGGTCTGCATGCCATATAAAGATGCTGTGTTTCATAGTCTGCATATGAACTGGCTAATAATCTATAGGTTACCTATTTCAGCATTTAAATGTGTTGTGAGGATTGCTCACAATATTGGTGTTATGGAGTCATTGTTATAATGCGCTATAACACAACAAATAATATGATAATTGCAAAATTTGCTTGAATTTGTTATCTACTGCAGAGCTACTAATCTGTATATAATTACATAAACTGACTACCACATGTGCAAACCTTGAAAGCGTATATTATAATAATTAGTCGTTGTTTCACAGCAAAATTACTAGTTACAATAAACCAGGCACACATTTATAATTCCAGAAGACTTTGTACCAAGCCAATTATAATCTTTCAAGTATCAGGATGTTCAGCCTCTTTATCTATCTATTGTACTGGGCTTATGCTTTTCCTCAGGATGGTGGATGTTATGGGGATCTCTATTGCAAAGCTCTGAAAACCTACAACATGCTTTGCTTTGGCATATACCGACTACGTGATGCCCATCTAAGCACACCCAGTCAGTGTACCAAAAGGTAGGTGAACACAGTACCGTACAGCTCTCTTATAGAAAAACAATTACTACATCTGAGCTTATAAAATATATAATTTGTTCATATTTGGGAACAAGCAGTTTTACCATATGCTGCCTAAATCAATTAAATTGTGTGATGTCAATGTGACCTAGTCTGCTGTAGAAGACTGTGTAAGTATAAATTCCAAAACGATGTTCCATCTCTGTTTCTTATTGGGACGTGCAACGGTGAAAACGTCACTTTTTATAAGAGACCCACAGAATAGCAGTATAATGTCCAGCCAACAACATAAAGTTTATGGTGTTTCTCCACTTCATGTGTGGCTTCTTCAGAAGAATAGCTGTTGCCTGAATAGTTTCCCTTAAGGAGAAACAAAATATCCTACTATATTTTGGTTTGTTCTCTGATTAATTACATGCCAGCATGTAAAAAAGACACCGTCATTTTTTTGTGGTGTGGACCCACTTCTACTAAATATATTACACATTTATTACGAATTCAGTTACTAGCAAAGTCCTGTTAGAGCTTCATGTGACGGTGAGAGTAAACATCAGCATTGTTTTAGTTGCCGTAATACATGGAAGTGTGTACAGGTGCACATCACACGAGGCTCCAATGGATCGTCGCATTGAATTGAATTCCCCCTTAGTGTTACAATTGATAAATCTCTCTGAATTGGGAAAGATGCACCCAATGTTGTAGATTTAAGTTCATACTTTGAATGAATGAAATGACTTTTATTGAATGAATGAAAGTCTCTTAAAAGCTCAGAAACTTTAACAAATTAATAAAGTATTTACGTTTTCATGATAGAGAAATTACCTCTTTTCTTATAGGTATGTAATAACAAACCCTCCATACGAGTTTGAGTTGGTGCCCACGGACCTCATCTTCTGCCTGATGCAGTTCGACCATAATGCCAGCCAGTCTCGTGCCAGCCTCTCTCACTCCTCGCACTCTTCACACTCTTCTAGCAAAAAAAGCTCATCTGTTCACTCCATCCCAGCCTCGGCTAACCGCCAGAACCGTGTCAAGGCTCGCGACGCCCGCGACAAACAGAAGTACGTGCTGGAAGACAGACTGTGAACAGGGCAACACTGTGGGAGGGAAAGATGGGGTATTGAGGACAGGGCGGTATTATTATAGAATGATTCTTGTTAACTATTTTGTGCAGCAATATTTTGCAGACTTCAAGACCAGCAAAGGGACTACTTCCTGCACTTGCTAAACCCTACACAACTGCTAAAGCTAAAAACAGAAAAAAAAAAAAAAGGTTTAGGGGTATAGGACTCATTGTATTAAAGTTTGGCTCAGATACAGTATCTGTTAATGAAGGTTCTCTCCCACACCCACCAAAAATACATTATAGTTTGTTGGAGTGGCATAGGAGACTAGTCTAAACAGGGTGCAGAAGTGAATACTATTTAGTCAATGGCTATAAAAGGTATGAAACATTATCCCACAGAACTTGTTGACATGCTACACTTATGGCAAAAACATAAAAGCAGCCCTGATGTGTGACTTTGTTTCCCATGTGTGCATCCATTCCCCTGCCGCATCCATGTCAGAAGTGCAGCTCTTCTTCCCTGCCTCATGTACACTGTGCTCCCTCATTTGTTTTGGTCATGAATGCATTGCAGTTCTTTATTTACTGACCTCCTACCCAGTAGTGGTACCCAAGCATTTCTCAAATCCAAAACTCAAACGTTACCCACCTTTTCAGCCGGCAACTATTAGAATCACAGTAAAAGTGTAAGCTCACATCAAATGGACATTAGTGGGAGCTGAAACAGAACATAAAAGTTGAGCCATGTTTATGATGTGCCATTCTTCAGAAAGATTTTAGGAGATGGACAGAATCATTTGTTAAAATCAGTGACATGGAATTTATCGCCTCTGGGGTTATATGTGACTCCGAACAGTATTTGTTTGCATGTTATATTTATTATCATTTTATTCTTTAAGCAGGTGAAACCATAGGAATACTAGGCAAATTAAGCTATTGGATGTGGTGCCATTTTTAATCAGTCAGCGGTTTTTGTTGCTCTGATATCTGAAAATTGGTAAGAAAGATGGTAGAAGCTGTGTGACTACAGACCATATATAATACGGCAGATCGCTTTTGATGAAGAATATTTGAGAACAACTGGGTAATCTAAGTTATGCTGTTTCTTTGTGTGAATGTCAGTTGAGTTTTATAGTTTCTTGAATAAGCTTTACAGGTTTCAATAGTTCAGTCATAATGCAATGTATATATATTTAGATAAAGGAAGAGAGAATTTGGTCTCTGAGACAGCTGTTTTCTTCAGGAACACAGTTGGTGGAAAGCAATGTAGAACGTCAGCAGCTGGCTGGTAGTTGGGATTATTTTATTTCATATATTATGATTTTTCTTAAACTTTTTTTGCCAAACATGTTACATTTCCAAGAGAAGTCTATGTTCTGCTTGGCATCTAGTGTAGATGCATTTGTTCCATGAGTCTGGTACTCACTACAACAGTAGTTTATCCTACCATGCTACTAAGGGACATATTTCATTATGTGTTAATAGAAGTAACTGAACATTCTGTTTTACTTGCACTTCACTTGGTTATAACAAGTCAGTTGATAGCATGAGTGGAGACTGTCAAAAGATTGTTAAGGTGAAAATGGTCTTTCCTCTACAAAGGTATTATTAATTTAAACCAAGCTTGCTCATTGTTTGAGATAAATGGAATGTAGTTCACAAAACTTTTCTCTGCAAACCCTCCAGAAGCATGCTGGCAACAAACATATAACACTATAATTGAATTTACCAAGGAGAGCAATTTATTTAGAGTGCTATGCTCTGTCCCATGCAGACTTCCTCCAGCTTGCACAGCAACAGATCTGTGACAGGTAGAGTATGGCCAGGGCCTAATTATTCAATAGGCTTACTAGGTTGCAACCTAGGGCGCTAGACTTCAGGAGGGGGGATGGAAAATTGTTGTGAATCTTTTGAAAAAGCCAAGTGGAGAGGAGTTTCTAAAACACAGGAAAATAAACATTGTTTGAGGGGTGGGGGATGAAGACCGCCAAATTTTAAATTAAGAAGGGGCTAGTTTTTACCTACCACATATTGGCCTGGTGTGGAAGGCGAGGGTGGCATTGCAATCGTATTCGCTTAGGGTAACCTGGACCACTAATCAGGTCCTGAGTAAGGTAGTCCTGAAATGAGGTTCCAAGGGAACCACATTTATTTCTTATTACATGTAGTCCTATAGGACATGGTAACGTGGCAAGATGTCTACAAATAGAGCGGGTTATTTGAACCAAAATTATACATGCAAAGTCACTTTTTAGTTGTTGACAATTACAGGGAACCAAGCGACTTATTTTTGCGTGACACTTCAAGTTCCCAAACATATCTGCATCTACTAAAGAAATGGTATAGTGCAGGCCTGGACAACCTTTGTTGTGCAACTACAAGTCCCAGCATACCCTGCCTGCTGCACGCTGGCAATGCATGCTGGGGCTTGTAGTTTCACACCTAGAGAGCCACCAAATAACACTTTACCAATGTTTACTGCACAGATAGTGAACGAACATTGGCCTTCTGCATGACAGAGGCTACATAAGCATCTAAATAGACAAAGGGATCGAAGAGCATGGAAAGACGATAATTCTTTATATAGTTCAGCAATTGAATTTATCACCTTTAAGTCACTTTCAGTATTTGTGTTTACAGAAGTACTTTTGTCTCTTATTTGGCACTACTCTTAAATGTTAAGAATTGCATTTCTAATAGCCTCCGATGTATGGTATCAACCTCTACACAAATGAAGCTGCTATGACTACCATAGTATTATCAGGTGCATCAGAATAAACTTCCTAATGTGGGTGTAAGCTCTGCTGGGAAACATTGGGCCATGAGATTTTAGCCTGATAATCCACATGTGATATAGAAATATTTATAATTGCAATAAACACATGTATGCATTTGTATTACCTTTAAAGGGTTGTCCCACCACTGAATTAGTCCAGGCCCTGTTGTGCGGTTGGGAAGTTACTAAAATGTGTGAGGTTGTTTTAAAGAGGGAAAAAAAAAAAAACCTTTAAGTACTCTGAATAGCACCACACTTATATTCACTGTATTAACTATGAAATGTCTTTACAGTTTTTGAGAGGCCAAAAATGATGTGATGCCAATGAGGCTAGTGATAAACAATGCAATAAAAAAGCAATAGCTTATTTAAATATGTAAATAATTTACTAATCCTACTTTGTTGAAACCTTCCAGACACTTATTAATAGTGGCAGTGAGAGACGCACATTGCATAATGTCTATGTGGCTCTTAAATGAATGGACTATTTGCTTTTGTTTGGTAATGGACATGAACTGTCAATGGTTTATGGTGTCCTTCCATATAAAGATATATTAATGACACCATACTGTGATATGTGCTCTCAATTTAGTGATCTTCATTACAGTAATAACATCATATTCCATAAACACAGATCCATTGTCACACTTCAGCAAACCCTACCGGATTAAGTACTTTATACCAGGTATTTAACAGTCACACATTTTGTGTGGACTATGTACAGACAGCCATGTGAAGCAGAAAACTGAAGTCAGTTTATCATAATTTATTTAAAAAAGCTTTGATTGTTATTGTGTAGTAGTTATTTATTACTGTAGTCATCAAAACAGTTTGCTAGCACCAAAAATCCCTGCAAAACTTTTATAGATGTGGGGAATATAAACTAAAGAGGCGAAAACACATAAGCTAGCATGATGAGCTTATATATAGAGAGTGAGTGAGACAGAGATTTGTTCAAAACTAATATATTTTTCCTTAAATGAGTGATGTAAAGTTGTGTGTATCTCTGTGTCATATGTATTTGACACCATATGTGCCAAAGCGCCTTTCTCTTCTAATGCGCATGTGTATCCGTGTTTGCATGGATGTACATGTGGGTGAATGTTTCTAAAATAATTATTGTAAAATGTCTACTTGGCTTAGTTGGATTTTGTAACTACTGTAGTTTCCTAGCTACAGAAATGATCATTCTCTATCCCTGCTGTTGAGTTGCTTGCATTGCTAACATAGACCTAGACCACAAATTCTAATCCAGCCTTGAGCAGTTGTATTTTGGAATTACAATGCTACATTACAAGTCTTTTTCGCATGAAAAACTATGGCAGTGGTCACACATACAGACATTAGACCAGAAATAAGAATACGCTGAGTGTCCGATTCCTATCGGTGATCAGTTCACCATCTGCATTGTAGTTTATTTTACCAAATTCTGGAAGATCCAGTGGAATGTGGATTAGATCTTGGATATGAAGCATTAACATGCTGAGCTGAAATCCAGCACAGACAGGAAAAAGCCTCTTGATCAAAGTGGCAATGCCACAACTCATTAATTATAAATATTGTGGTTTTCCAATTGTAAAAGATGACCAAATAATAAAAGCTGAAATGTGCAGCTACCATAAGAAAGGACATTTTAAATATCTACTTAGCCAGTAAGAATGTAGGTCGTCGGCTATATGTTCGGGCAAAGGTTGGCCATAAAGAAAGCCCAACCCTTACATGATGGCTGGTTTTATTTTTGGAATGTACAGCCATTGTATGGGCATTACAGACAGTAAATGGGTGGAGCTTTCCTTTCTTCCTTAATTAACTGTAAAATAAAACGGAGAAAAGCAATTTTGCTGCCCTCTCTAAATAAGAGAGGGCACTGGTAGATAAGCCCTAAATGGTAAGGCAGGTTTCTTTTGTTTGTATTTGTAACAGCACCACACTTTGCTGTCATGTAAAATGAATTGCTGTAAGCAGCATACAATACCACCCTACTCTAATGGTTAAGAATCGCTCTATGTGCATGGTTTGCAGTTTAACAGTTGTACAGCCACTGGTTGCATACTATAGTGTAGACCATATTTCAAATTGCTTTTGTCTATATATTATAGATACGATATGTAACTTGGTTGTAGCAATGTTAGGTGATTTAAACAAGACAGAATTCTGTCATCAGCTAAATTCTAGTCATACAGCTAAAAAGAAGTGGCAGAATGCTAAAGAAACATAACAATATTACTGAAAACTATTATGTATTTTAGGATGTTTTATAAATATAAAAAAAACTCCAATTGTTCGTTTTATTTGTCATAAAAAATGAGCAGTTAACTTAAAAGAAGGAGAATTGTCTCTTAGTTAAAACAGTTGCATTATTCGTGCAGAAAAAACATATTACAACACAAAATAGTGTTCTGCATTCTAGTTTTTTTTTGGATACACCTGAACACACGCAGGGTAACCAACATGGATCTAGAATTTAACAGATATATCCTAATCAGCCAAAAGGTGCCTAATCATACACAGGATGTAGAGCACATTCTCAATTGCAGATTTTGAGTGTTGTGTAAAGTAATGAACTTGTGTTGTGATGTTGCGTCACTAGTTCACAGTAAAGAAATGCTTGACAATGTGTATTTCTCATTGTCTTAAACCCCCCATTGTCTAAAATAAGAACCTGCATTTAGTTAGGGATTAAGAGGGATTGACAACAAGACTGACTTGGAATGTTGTGAAGCTGTAGAGGTGGAGTCATATATACAGTTTATTCCACTGCTGACATTATAATCAGAATATGTTTTCTGTTTCACATCAACAATATTAAAATTGCTATTAGAAAGGCTTTTTTTTTTATCCTGTAAACTAAGCAATGTATGCGCTGTCCTGGAGGAAAAATGTCTAGAAAAATAATGTAGTGCCAACATCACACAACTTCTCCAAAACAAAGCCGCACAGTGCCTTACCTGCTCATTTTATAAGCTTCCCACTCTGGACACTTTGCTGCATGTTTCCAAGCTCTGCACACATATTGTGTATGTTCTGTAAACTAATTCTGTTCAAAATATTTGAGAATAAAAGGAGAAATCTTCACTTTATATTTGTGCTGTTTTTTGCAAAAATGGAGGAAGAAAAAGTGATACCAAAAAATTACTGTAGAACACAAGTTGTATCGCATCCTTGGTGGCTTGACAAGTATTTATTCAGAATAGGACGTGTAGTTCTCTCCCTTCTAAACTGCAGCGTTCTTGCATACCTCAGGTCTATCTTAAACTGCTTATATTATTTTAAGAGGACGTGCATACACTGTCCTTTCCCCCTAACTACCAGAACACTTAAGATTATGCGGAGGATCTATTCATCATGTCACTTTTTTGGCTATTGTACCTAAAATTAAGTTGATTTCATATGGCTATTTGGTTAATTTGTACTACGTTGGTCAAAAATTGACGTGTGCTTGAGCCTCTACCAACAGTTATCAGCAGACTAAATTACAGATGCTCTCTTTTAAATGTTCTCTTTAAGGGTCTGTTAAAAATATGTGAACAAGGTTTGTAATGCTTGGTATTTTGTTTAGGCAAATGTGAACAGATGTGCATGATACATTATTTTTGCAGTTGCTATCCATAGCCATTGTAGGGTCTGGATAAGTGATAAGTAAGATTTCTTAAAAACTTGTGTCTGCCTCTATTTGGTTGGTTAATATTACACCAGCTGCCATTCAAGCTGAAGTGAATCATTTATAGATTATGTGCTTTCATATGCACTGCAGGTTGTGTTATAACCTATGCGATCCCATTTGTTAACCCATAGAAACGTCAAGACAAAATTGTGATTTGGGATATTGAGAAATGGACAACACGTTCTGAAATGTAGCGTTTAATATCTTTGTTTCCCTTACTTTATAATCTGTGTAGATTTTGAGTTCCATAAGTGCATGAGTGTTTCTCCAGCTCTTTGCATATCTACAGAGATTATAATGGAGAGGAGGAAGCAGAAATTAAAACTAGCTGCCACATTCTAAATTACTCTACAGTCGCAGACAGTAGTTGAATTGTCTACATTTGAAAATGAACCCCCCCCCCTCCTCCATGGCAGACATAGTGGTAAAAGGTGTGGTTCATAAAGTTTTTTTCATCAACTTCATATGGCATTTTGCAAAGATAGCTGTGCACCTTTGTAATGAAAACACTGTATAAGAGATATAGAGATTGTTCAGCAAGAAACAATATTTCAAGTGTTTAAACAAATATGTCTTACAGATCATTAGTGCTCATATTAAAACCTATATTTTTTTCTTTTTAAAATGTGTCATTCAAAGTCTGAAGGATAGATTTATGAAATTTTCTAAAAGGCAAAAAGTGGAGGTGTCAACTAATCAGATTGTAGCTATTTTCTAGAATGCACTGGATAAATGATTATCGAGAATCCGGTTGGTTGCTATGGGCAACACCACCACGTTTTTCTTTTTAGAAAGTTTGATAAATCTACCCCTAAGTATGATGTTTGAATGGAACATGTTGAACATTTATCATAAATGTTAGAATGAGATGAGTGGGTACATACTAACAATATTAAATTTTTAATTAGTTCAAGTGACAATGTTTAAGGGATAAAATATCTGTGTTTTGGCTACTGTTATAGAAATAGGTTTTACACTTAAGGATAACTGGATAGACTCTTGGAGTAAAGGCTATTGTAGACATGTTAACTGACACAAAGTAGGCTATATTTTCCCTTGTGTATTTAATTTGCTAAAAGTAATTTGGCAACCACATACACCATAATAAACACACAACTGTAACAATGCTCCATACTGTCTCATGCTAGTGGAATCAGGGTAAGCAAACTAATGAAACTAGATCACAATCTAAAGATATAAAATGTAATACAGTTCTACCCACCAACATAACGTATGCAAGGATTTGAACTGTGTTAAAGGCTTTGGAATGACTCACATAGATTACTTCTCTCTCTAAATTGCAACAAGGACGAATAGAATGGGCCAAGGTATGGATCATCCCAGTTTTGCATGCACTAGAGGCTTCTATGGGCTTCTTTCTCCTTTAACTCTGTCCTTGTGAAACCCTGTGTGGAACAATGAAAAACATACAGATATATATAATGACAGAGGTCAATCAGTCCAAACCCCCTTTACTGCTGGAAGGCTAGGACTATGCAATGTAGTGTGGTAGTATGTAGGACACTACAGGCTGTTCCAGCTGCCAAGGGGTTCACACTGTTTGGTATTTTCCTGTTTATCTTATTGTGTTCTGTGTAATGTTGTTCTACTTTGATTTCAGCTTTTACTAAGAGTCCTAATCTGAAGTGGCTGCTCTGGCGCTACTGTCTTTATGTGGCTCCTCATTGTCAGCTTGCTTGCCTTCTCGCATGTACCCTATTTGTGCTTTTTTGATTGGTTGTCCCCATTGTCATATCTTCCTTTCTCATATGTCAATTTTTACTGCCACATTGGTTTTGTTTTCTGTGTTTGTTCTTTCAGTTACACTATTTAGACCGGGACACTCTAGTTGGGCAAGATAAATTTCCAGATCATTAGCTTGTTCTTTGTCTATTTAAATCAGAAGTATTATTTTAGCATGGACTAACCAAGGTTCCTTACAAATTTCAATGATATGACCAATGGCCATTGAAAACCTGTCTATAGTGCCGTTATGTTTTATTCTAGCAAAGTCAATGTGCATAGTATACTATTTGAAAGAGTGTTTGAAATATTATGTACACACATGGAAATGTTTTCAAATCTCGACTCTATTTAGTTGACTCTGCTTTGAAATGGGTCTGTAACCTGGTACTGTGGGGGACTGAATACAAATACTTGGTATATTTTCTTTGTAACTACACACTAACAGTTTGAAGGTTTTTAATACAGAAAGCACCAACATGAATCTTGCTGTATATAGAGCAATGCAATACCTGCTGTAGCACAGGATCTCTACTGTACAAAAACACACGTTATATAGGCTCACATTTACCAGTGGTCATAGCTTAAAAAATAAATATGGACTTCTCCTTTAAGATAGGCAGGTGGGTAAAGAGGTACACGAGAGCAACTTGTATCAGATTGTTTATTAGTGAGCAGAGGATTGAGAATATACAGCTTTAGATGCATCTACTGAAAATTTAATTTGTTAGGAACACATAAGTTTATATTACCTGCTTTCCTGTATTACGCACACATAAAAAAACAAACCCAGGCTTTTCTCTAAACAGAAACAAAATCTTTACGGACGATCAGAGGCGACATCATAAGCTAAAGTGTGGGTGGGGGTGTATAAGAAAAAGTAGATAAAAACTGTATTAAAAAATAATAATCCTAAACATTATCTATGAAATGTGTTCATATGATCACGGATAGGCTTTTAACACACTATCATTGAAAGGTTGCTTTGAGGCACAATTGGCTGTTCCCGAATGAAATATGTCCCACTATGTGTCACATACCAACTAAATGGCTTTTTAAATGGAGCTGAAATTATTTTGATGTGTACACATCTCAGTGTTTTAATACAACCCACTGTTAAAACGATGCATCCAGATCCGTCTCTTTAAAACCTCATTCATAATTCAGAGCCTGTGATGTGTTCTAAGAGATCTGGGAGCTTTAAAAGAACACGAATTAAACTGAAATATTAGAGTTTTATTAGAGAGACAGTTAACCCTTACCCTGCCAAACTGGGTGAGCTAGCAAAGTAGCTTAAATATCATTTCCCTCATCAATAGACATTGTATGAGTAGACTCTTAGGTTGGCATTTGCAATGCTGTTTTTGTTGCAAGTGAAAATGCATATAAGCTGCATTGCATTTATGGATGATATGTTTAGGTGTGTAGATGCATTTACAACTGCATTCAAACTGTTGTTTTTTTTTAAACATGCATCTGTTAAAAACCAAAAAACAACAGGAAGTTATCTTGTTCATGCCAAACGCTTGTCAACTGTATCTCATTGTGCTTATAATTTCAATGAGATAAATGAAAATTAATATAACAAAATTCACACTGCAGTGCAACACCAGTTAAATGCCTAAATATATGCGGTCTTGAATAGTACATCCATTTCACATCCATTTACATATGCTTAACTTGCAATCGATATGCAACTTTAACACCAGTGTGTGTGTGCCTTATACAAGCTAACCCAAGTATAAATATGGAGGAGTCAGATTGCACTGTCAAATGAAAACCAAATCTTATTTAAGACAAATAAACAATGTTTTAGTCAGGGTTTGCAGCGCTCTAGAGGACCCTCTGGCAATACATGAAATTGCTGCTTGATCAAGTTGAGACCATGTAAATACTGAATAAGATATTGGTGTAAACAGAAACCTAATGTAATAAAGAGATCCCAGAGTGCCAAGCAAAATAATTATCAGCTGTACTGCTAGGCTAAGTAGATCAGAAACCATTACAATGTAACTAAGTTGCTGTGAAATTAGATTTGTAGCTGCTGGATGCCCCATCACTGCTGGTTCTCTCTTTTTCACACAGTTTATTTTTGTTTCATCATGTTTTTATTTTTTTTATTCTTTTAATGAGTGTTGAATTATTTGGCTTCCAGCACTAACTATGCCTATTTCCCTTTCTCCCATTTTATCTTTCCTTAAAACCCACCCTTACAATTTGTTTCCTGCCTACACCTTACTGCTACTAATCCCTTACGCTTCTATCTCTGTTTTCGCAAAAATACTATATATTTTCTTCCGTGAACTTCTTCCTCATGCATCACTATCATCTTTTTATTATGCACCTTGTCTGTCCATTTCTGCTATATTGTTTCATCATTTGTTTGGCAAATGATGGTTTTCTTCTTTCATACTATTCTGTTATTTATTTTATCTTTATTTTTAAACTTTCTTTCACTAAATTTGCCATGTTTCCATATCTGCCATTTTCCCTGCTGTGTTATACCTTCCCTGCTTTCCCCGTTTATATTCCAACGGTTTGCTCTACAGCAGAAAAGAAATGGTATACAGATGAAATGGAAAACGCTTATCCCAGAAACATTCAGATTAAGCCAATGAGCACACACATGGCTAATCAGATTAATCAATACAAATCGACGAGCAGCTTGATACCGCCAATCCGAGAGGTCGAAGATGAATGTTGATTCCAAAAATAAACTACAAAAAAAAAGAAAAAAAAAAAGAATAAAGACCTATTGACAGAACTTGAAGACATATCCAGACTTGCAAAACAATATAGAAGCAAGTGTAAATGTGACTGGAGAAGTGAAGTCACTCACTAGGCCTGCGTGAAGCAGGAATACAAAGACTGAAAGAAGTGTAAAATATTTATTTATAAATGAACAGCATCTATATAGTCATGTATAGCCTCTAGTGTTTTAAATTATTTTTATTCATTAGAAAGAAGAAAATATATAAATATATATTTTTTGTCAAATCTTTGCCCAGAAACCAAGGATGATAAACAGCCATTTCTATGGGAAAATTATAAAGAAACTTTTGTGTCAAACTGTTACTTACTGTAAGGACAGCTCTATACTTTTCCTGCTAGAAGACCATGCGAGCCTGTTCCTAAGATCTCACCACACAATCAATGATCTGCAGGTTCTTCTTGCCATGGAACGATCACATAGAGAAAGTCATTGTTTTGAATTATGTCTCATGCTTCTGCCACCGAGTATTGTAAAAGATCTGGATAATCTTTATTGAAATTGCTTCTTTTACCTTGCTTTGTTTTCTTTCTGCTATCAGCGTCCAATAATATTGTTAATAATGGTTCCTCTAAAGCTTTGGTATGAACACAAACCTGTAAATCGCAACAGCTCTATCAAGGGTTTTAGCGTAATATTATTACATTCATAATATCTCAAACTGTTACCAAAACTTCCAGTTACACACAATCACCACATAATGTCATATTGGTAAGAGTTTTCATCATAAAGCCCAATTGCACATATCTGACTAAATTATTTTTCTTCTTTTTATAAAGTAAATTTAAGATAAGAATGAGCACACAAAGTATTGATGTACACGTATAGCATATGTTGTGGGCCAGATAGAGTCCTAAAATGTAGGGAGCCTGCTAAACATAGTAACATAGTTGATGAGGTTGAAAAAAGACACCAGTCCATCAAGGTCAACCTATTTTGGATCTCCAGCGATTTGAACATTATCTGGATTGATGTACTTTTATTTAATTTTCACTTGCCAGCATTAAAAAAAGTAACAAAAGCTTATGTCCACCTTTAGTGGACTGTATTCATTTCATTTAAATAGACTTTAAGGCTATGTCCAAGTGAGCATACACCAGGGACATGGAATATTAGATCCTAATCCTGGTGGTCCGTGTTTGCTGGGGTTGTTTCTTTATAACATCACATAGAATTGTATTTTCGGACACACCAAAATGCTTCAATTATGATCCAAATGAAATCTGGATGTAGCCTAAAAGTAATTTTTAAACACCCTGCCTTGCACCTTAGGTACTTAAACTCTTTCAACCTGAAGCTCCAATTATGAGTCCACTGTATAAGGCGTGCCATCACATACTGTAAATTGTTTTTGTGTACTGAAGATTTCAAATGAAGTGAGATTTGTAATATGCTGTGGGAGTGGCGGTGGGAGCATACCGAATTTGTGCTTCTGCTTGAGGAACAAATTGAAAAGGAACAAGATCTAGTAGTGTGTGTATCTAGCATACTAAAGGAACAAGGGTTTAATTAATTTGACCTAATTAGTCCCTGAGAATTTTCATAAATAAAGTCCACAAAAAAAAAATCGATTTATTCATTTACTATATGTTCGTATATTGGTATAATTTGATCAATCCAGATTACAAGTTGCTCAAACATGAAAACATTGAAAATCTTGATTATAGACTTTATACTGGCAATAGAAGTCCAGTCCAACAACATTGTGTTATCAGCAATTGGTTGTAAACATATTTGCCATCACTTTTTTTTTTTTTGAAAGGTAGATCCCACAAGCTGCATATGCTGAAAAAGGTGCCTGATTATTTTAAATATAAGTTATAATAAATTTGCCACACATACAATGATACATTAATGCATTTCTTTCTCGGATTTGGAATCATTATGTTCTCAATTTCAGGATCTATTCACAAAAATCTCCATTTCATCATTGGGCAACTATTTACCATGGGTTTGCGTTTATTTAAACTATAAAATTGCCCTGAATTCAGTTTTCAGATAATAAAGTATTTTGATGTTTCTACTAAGTTACATTATTCCATTCAGTGTGTGCACATGATTCTTATTCTGGATTGACTATTTGTAACAGAGAACCTTGTTCATTTGCAAAGCAAATTCACTACATATAAATTGTTAACATTTATACAAATTAATTGAGCTAGTCATTGCCTTATAAGATTACTAAATTGTAGTTAAGTACACAACAGGACACAGAAGGCCTTAAGAATCCCATAGCTAGAAGCCTAGTGGATGGACATCTACAAGCTTTTTAGTTTTACGGCAATATATTCTCAATATGACAGTCCTCTATTATTAAGGTGCCTCCTACTCGCCCTAGCCGAAGCGCTAATAAAAAGCCTGCAAAGCAATAAAACTCACCTTCCTTAAATGCTGCACGAGGGGTGAGGGGGAGGGAGTGTGAGGAGAAAGAGCTATATGAAAAATGGAGAAGTTCCTGAAAAACAGTACTGGTAGGTAAATCAGCTTCTGACAAAATTAACCCTAGTGTGTGTGTTAGGGAATTTAGAGTGTGAGCTCCATTGGGGGCAGGGACTGATGTGAGTGGCAAATATTCTCTGTACAATGCTGCGGAATTGGTGTCTCTATATAAATAAATTGTGATGATGAAAACAGTTGCATGGGTAAGCCTCTAGTGCTCCATCTAGTGTGAGGGGGGTGCAATAGTAAAATATTTTCCTAGTTGTTCGTGCAGCTTTAAATAATGCTGAAATATGTTGTACCAAACCAGAATTTCACAGTCCATTATGTTGTGAATAAGGTTTGGCAGTCATAGGGGTGGATTCAAGCATACGCAACGTCCCATAGGAACTTTGCAGTATTTCGGAGCAGGAACACATCGCGCCATTACGGTACAGATAACTTTGCTCATAGAGGTGCGAGCAAAAATGAGAGCGAACATTCTTAACTGAAACCTCCTGCAGAGGCACATAATTCATAAGAATAATTTAATCTTCTCCATAGTGACATAGCAAGGCTGAAACAATGCAAAGGTTCATCAGTGTCCTAGATTATGAAAATTGGACAAATTATATAGAATTTATGAAAGGTTGAACTAAGGTTGAACACTTGACAGTTGGAAAGATGACAGGTTTCCCTGCTAATAAACCAAATAATAATGGAATGAATTAACTGAAGACATAGTGCTTCCAAATTAATAAAATAGTGAAAATGTAGCAAGAAACTTTAGTTTAACATGTTATTTTTGAAATAATGATCATAGTACACTACCTTAAAACTCAAGACTGTACCTTTTTACCACATGTTTTTTGGCTACTGCTCTTTGCATCTTTTAAACACAACCTCAGTATTGCAGATAAAAATGACAAGCCACTTACAGATTACCCTTTAAACTGCTGGTAATTTTTTTTTTTTATTATTTGTTTAACTGCAGTGCTCCTTTTGAATATTTCTATCCAATTCCATCTGCTTCTTTCCTTAGGCAGGAGATTCTACTCACACTGGGAGTGTGGCTGTGACATCATAGCCAAGCACCACACTGCCATTGAGGAGCAGTAGCTGACAGCTTCATGTTTAAGAAATTACCGACTGCTTGTCCTTAATATCAGCAGCTCACGCTCCGTGTGGTGATGCTACTGTGGCATTAAAAAAACTGGTTGAGTGACATTATGCCTGACTGCGGTGTCCTTCAATAGCATTACCAACAGGAAATCTGCGGGGTGTAGGAAAAAATCTTCCTCCATGATCACAATGTGATCTTACAATAATCTTTACTACTTATTGTAGTGGACTTTTATTATTAAGAACTACATCAAAGCCTAAATGTACATTGATAAAGTTAGTTACCAATCAGTTATGAAAATTAAATATAAATGTGTGCCCTATACTGTGACACTATTCTCATGTGTTGGTTCAGTGCCAATATGCTGGCAGTCTACTGATGTCACACAAAGTTCTGTAGGAGCACAGTAAGCATTCTAACATATAGAACATGGCAGGAGCAGATTGTGAACTTAAAGTGGCCCTGAAAAAATTCTGAAAGTGGTAACGGTGGTAATCATGGCCAATTGCCTGAGGTGGTAAAAACAGAATTGGCATTGCAGTGGTATAGTATTAGCAGTACAGTTCCCCATGTAAAAACAATATTTCCACCTGCAGATTAGTAAATACAAAATCTACATAGAGGAATCCCTGCCATGTAGTGTCTCAACACCATTAGTGCCTTCATTAATGGTGTTCTGAGCATGATCAATAAAACCGACATCATGATCAAAGTTTATTGTTGAGACAGTTAGGAAAAAATGGTTAAAATCCGAAAATTGTGCTCATCTGCCATCCTTGGGTTCAATTATCTGACGTTGGACACGGTTGTACTTCTGGTCCCAGCAGCACTGGTTCTGCCAACCATATTGACACCAGCAGAAGAGGAGGAAGGAAAAGTGTGAAGAGAGGGGAGAAGTTGAAGACAAGGGGGAATAACATGTGGCACAAGAGGACCATGGGTTGTGGGAACAAATGGGAGAAAGGATTGGGACGGGCACTCATAAGTTGGAGACAGAGATACACAAGGAATTGGGGGACACGGTGAGAGAGAAACAGCAATTTCCCTGACATGATATTATTGTAGGGGGGGGTGAATGGCCAATCCATTGGCAGTCTACTCCTAGTAAGGTCTATGGCCAGTCTGCCCCTGGAACATGGGTTGATCACACATATTAATATTTCAATTTGCTCAGAAGGTGCCTAACTTCATTCTAAAATATAAAAACAGAAGTTAAATATAGAAGTAAATGGCTGTCCGTCGTCGTAGTGTTAAGTTGTACAGATAGTTAGATCACGTGCAGTTGTTTGTAAGTGACCGGTACCTTTTCACCTGTAATATATAGTTGTATTATGAACACTTAAAAATGTGTGAACTAGCTGTAAAACTGAACTTTGCTTTTACATGTTCAATTAACACCAATTCTGAAATATTTTGTTTAAATCTAAGACAGCTGTTATAATTAATTCATAAATAACTTTTTTTTCTGTTATACTTCTGTTTCTGTTATATATTGTACATAATACCTTATATCACAAATGTTGCTCATCCACTAGCTGTAGTGAACTATATAGAAATACATGCTGCTTATGAGCATATAGTCTTATCAAGGTATGTCAAAGTATCTTTATACGATTCCAAATAAGATATATTGTGTATCCAGTGTTCAAATGAGCAGACCTGAATCTTCCAACAGCAATACCAGTATTGTTTACTCACAGTAACACCAGGGCCGGATTAACCATATGGCTAACTGGGCTACAGCCCAGGGGCCTCGGGCATCCAGGGGGCCCTTTTTAGTGCTCAGCAGCAGTATTGATCAGTCGGGGGCGGGGGCGCCCCCGGCCCGATCAATGCTGCTGAGCACTTTTACTGCGGTCCTTCCCCGGCGCGCTGTAGTCTCCTTACTGAGGAGATCTCGTGAGTCTCACTCTCACGAGATCTCCTCAGTTAGGAGCATACAGCGCGCCGGAGAAGGAGGTAAGTGCCTTGGGGGGCCTCTCGGCTCACCGGGGGGGAGGCGGGGGCAGCTCAGATCACGGGGGGGGACGACCCTCATGGGGGAATGGAGGCCCCCATGGGGGAATGGAGGCCCTCATGGGGGAATGGAGGCCCCCATGGGGGAATGGAGGCCCCCTTAGCCCAGGGGCCTCCATTCCCTTAATCCGGCCCTGAGTAACACCCATAGAGGTCTTCACCCAATATCGATTCCAGTCCACATGCCAGAAAGAGGCTACCTGAAGAAACTTTGGCAGGTTTTAAAGAAATAATTTAAATCGTGTAACAAAGATGTGCCTCAATAACGGAAATGTCATGAAAGTATTGACACAAGTAATGTGGTTGTAAAGGAAAACTTACACAGGTGTGAAAGTCAAAAAATAGGATTTTCAAATTAATAACTATCGATTTAATTGGCTCTATCTAAAAATATGTGCATAGCATGCTCAGGGCTGGATTAACCTGAGGTCTAACTGGGCTAGAGCTTAGGGTTCTCGGGCATCTGGGGGGCCCGCCGGCATTCATCTGGTTGGGGGCGTCACCGCCCCCCGGCTCAGACTGTCAGCTGATTAAGGAGAATGGCAGGCAGCTAACAGCAAATGTTATGCTGTTAGCTGCCTGCTGTAACTGTAGTGCTTCCACGGCGCGCAGTAATCTCCTTACTGAGGAGATCTCGTGAGAGTGAGACTATGAGTCATAGTCTCAGTCTCACTCTCACAAGATCTCAGTAAGGAGCCTACTGCGAGCCACAAAAGCACTACAGGGAGTGATGGAAGAGCTGCCTGCAGGCCCTCACAGTACCCTTAGCCCAGGGGCCTCCATTCCCTCAATCCAGCCCTGAGGGTGGAAGGGCATATTACGCATTAACACTAGCGAACACTTCTACATACATTTACACTCACACATTCATTTATAAATAGTTCACCTTACTAACGTTCCAGCACATAGTCTTTTTTAATCAAATGTAATAGATTTAATAGTTTAATATAATATTGTTAAAACCACTTTATTGATATCTAAGGTTCAGGATATAGGAAATGTATCATGTTGAGTATCATGATAATCCACATTTTACCATCAGACATTCGCTACAATCGGCTAAGCGATCGCACGTAGAGTATATTAGTTATGGATGATAAAGGATTAATGCTCAAAATGATATTATGTTTGGAATGCTAATAGACTGGTTTGAACCAGTATTTCAGTGGGAAGACACGTAGGCAGCTGTTGGAGAGTTGACCCCCACCCTTGGAGGGCATCATTTGAATCGACCTATGGCCGGTATTGTACTGGACTGTCCTAAATCCTGAACCAATGGAAAAATGCCATGACATCACCACTGTTTTTTATGTACCACAAACTGTATATAAACTAGAGATGCTCAGTGACCCCCGTGTTTTGGTTTTGGATCTGGATTACCGTCATGTTTTGGTTTTGGTTTTGATTTTACCAAACCGCCCTTGCGTGTTTTGGTTTTGGTTTTGTTTGGTTTTGTTTTGCTATTTTTGAAAAAATATCATTTTTTTGGTCTAAAATAACCTAATTTAGTGCTCCACCAGTTTCTTGGATAAGTGAGGTAATTCTAAAGGTAATAAATGATGAAAAAACAGTTTAATCCCTGGTAGGCCGTCCTTAATTCTAACACTTGCCTGCAAATTATACAGACAAACCTGGTTGTCTTCCCCCTACAGCTTTGATTATTGGCAATGTAGCTATCGTCTTTGGGTGTATAATACACCCTCCACTTGTAGTTAAATAGAAAAAATTAGCCTGCATAGACTGAACAATATAAAAAATAAATGGACCAAGGTAGTTTGGCGGCTATCTATGCCCCCCCGCCCTCCACTTGTAGTTGAATAGAAAAAAAGCAGCCTGCATATACTGTAGAATTAGAATATAAAAATAAATGGACCAAGGCAGTTTGGTGGCTATCTATGCCCCCCCCCCCCCGCCCTCCACTTGTAGTTGAATAGAAAAAAAGCAGCCTGCATAGACTGTAGAATTAGAATATAAAAATAAATGGACCAAGGCAGTTTGGTATCTGTCTGCATCAGACCCCCTCTCCACTATTAGTAAAATAGAAAACTATTCAGCCGTTGTAGAGTCTAGAATATAAATAGAAATTGAGAAAGGCAATTTGGTATCTGTCTGCATCATAATCATCATCATCATCATTAGTGCCCTGAACGCATACACAAATCTCCCCCTCATCCTCTTCTAATTCTAAAGTGGCATCCTCAATTGGTGTATCACCGGCTACACTCGGGCTGTTCAGGCACACAGCAGCAGAACTGCTGAAAGGGCCCCTCTTTATTGGTACACTAACAGAATGCTCACGATTAGACATACCACTGTTGGATGGACTCTCCACAGGGATTGGTGTCATTTCTGATTCAAAGCATACATTATCCTCTAATACCTTACCGTTTTCTTGCAGCTCGGCCTTCACGCGTAACAGTAGTTTTGCACTACTTTTAGACTCGAAATTACTTTGTCTTGCTTGGTCATGAGTGACCGTACAAGAAGAAGGCTCAGTAACATTTTTTGATCTGCCACTAATAGAGAAAGGCGAAGGCCTCATTCTTTCTTTGCCACTGCGTGTGTAGAATGGCATGTTGGCAATTTTTTTTTTATCGGCAGTTAACTTTTCCTCAGTTACATTTCTTTTTCGCTTCAACACGGTAATTTTTTTTGGGGTGTGTGTTTTTGTGTCTGCTTTAAAAAGACTATGCACTTTGACATCGCCTTTTCCAGATGACGTACTGGGAACACTACCATCAGAACTGATGACAGAACCTGGTTGCTGATTCTGCTCATATGTGGACTGCTTTGAATCCATTTTAATGAGCCCAAACCACTTGTAGTGCAAAAAATTGTAGAAATACTGCTGACAAATATGATTTTGACAGCCAGAAAAATTACAGTAAAACACTGGGGAATATGGGACACCCCAATAGCACTTGTAGTGCTAAAAATAGTTTTTTATACTGCTGACAAATATGACTTTTGACAGCTAGAAAAATTACTGCAAAAGAATGGGGAATAAGGGACACCCCAAAAGCACTTGGAGTGCCAGAAGTAAAAAAAAAAAAACCCTCCTCTATCCTCCTCTTACTGCTGTAACAATTGGTATTAAGATTAGAATTGTATAGAATAGAAACAATAATGTGTCCAATTACTGCTCTGTCCCTGCGCTGATATAGGCTGTGACCAAACCCTGCTCTCTCCCTCTGTCAAATGGCGATGGATTGCTGTGGAGGATGGTATTTATGCTTTTCAAATCTCGCGAGAACCGAGCTCAGAAATACAAATAGGTCACGATGACGTTTTGCTTCGATTTCAATTCCGAATGGGTGGAAGAGTACCGAGCGTGCTCGGCTCAGTACTCGGATAGGCTAAATTTGGATGGATTTGGATCTCGGGGAACCAAGCCCGCCCATCGCTAATATAAACCAGGCACAAACTATCAGTTTACTTTGCCCATAGGCTTCAGAACTGAATGACTGTATGCTGGATTCAGTGCGCTGCGTATGTATCGGCTGTAGTTTATTTCATTGTTATTTGTTAAATCTTGCTATTAAATCTCTTTGTGCATTGGAAACACACTGATCGCAGCAGACAATATTTATTGATAGCAATTAGACGAACATAACAATTGGGGGCCCTGAGCGGTAATCACGCTACCGGAAGATTAGCAAAACCTACGGATCTCGGTTTCTCAACAAAGGGTGAAAGACGCATCATAGATGGGTAAGAACACAAATAGTTCTGTGCCTTTTTCTCATTTTGTTGAGAAGCCGAATATCCAGTTTGTGTAATCCGAGGGGCGCTGGTTAAGGGACAAGAAAGAAAAACAATTGTTTATTTTTATTGTTATTGTGCGATTTAATGTGATTTATTTGCATAGCCTATTGTCACGAGCGCAGCTTTACTGCGAGCAGCCACGGCTCACTTGTATCCTCTGCCCCGGTCGTCATGACAATGGCCGGGACATCACCTCCACCTCTACCCGATTGTTGCCAGTGCAATGGTCGGGACGCTTCTCCAGCCCCTGTACATGTCCAGTAGGCAAACATAGCCGGGTGCAAGAGTTATAATTAATTCTATTAGCTCTGTGACCCTGCAATCTGTTACCCAGGTGCATGCGCAGTTTGTTACTATGGCAGCTGGGTCCCTTTAACTGTTTATGGAGCTTCTACCACTATCAGTATTGAAGGCAGGGAGGGCTTAGCCTCCCCTCCGGTTATAGCATTCAGTTTCCTGGCTGCTGACCTGCTATTGTACTGTGTTCCTGTACTCCTGGATAGATCCTTCAGTGTTTGACCTTTGGGTTGTTTATTGGATTGTGATTCTTTGCTGGTGACCCTGACTTCTGCCTGTGACTCGAATATCTTGTCTTTTTTTTGGACCTGACCCTTTCACCTGGACTTCACTTCACTGCCTGCTTGTGCCCTTTGACCTCGGCCTGTCTTTGACTTTGCTTATATCCTGCTGTCACTCCCTTGCCGGGCTGTGGTTTGAGCCATATGCTTGTATTACGCTGAGCATAAGACCTGGGGGTATCTGAGTACCTTGGAGCACATCAAGCTCTATGAGAAAGGCGGCTGCTAAAGGCAAAGACCTCTACCACCTTTTTTCAAGCTTATGACAATTACCATTAGCCGTGACACCTATGCATATATATATTTCCCTGTATGTTTGCCACATGTTTAAACAGTTGTATTGATAGTCCTGTTGTATTTTATAGTGAAACAAATTGTTAAAACCTCTGAGAAGTAATTACAACCATTTGGGAAAGTATTTTTCTGCGCAGAAAACAAAGGTGTATGTGGATTGTGAATTGTGCAGATAAAGTAAAGTTGAGGTTCCAGGTTATTGTTGAAAGAAACAGGATATAAAGATAACCTGAGGAAATTCCGGGTTACTGTTGAAAGAAAAAGGATATAAAGATAACCGAGGTAAGTATAAGTGTGACGAAAACAAGGGGTTTTCGAGGCAATTTCAATAGTAATTGTAAAGTTTATTGATAGCTAGTATCTGTAAGCAGTGCAATTGGACCGCATGTGTTGCAAATGCAACGGTGATTGTGACTTGGGAGTTGACGTAGGAAATATGCTGGAAAGGCTGGTATTATTCAATATTTAGTGCTAACAGTGGTAAAGTACTTAACAGGAACCTCTCTGGTAAGGCGAGATATTGTTTTTTGCTGTAAAGTGTTCATATTTCCATCAGTCCAGTAGAAAGTGCCTGCGTTAAGGACCTCGCTGGGTACTCTGACAATTGTGTGTATTGTATAGTGGTGCACAGTAGAGAAGAAGTGAGTGGACGCATCTTATGAAATTCGTCCACAGCCAAACATATCAGTTTGGCAAGGTATGCGTGTGAAATATGGTGTGTACGCAACGGCGTAAGTGGTTCAAGATGACCAATTTATGTGTGAAACCCTTTCCTACGGTTGGTAGTTTCGATCCAGAGGTATTAAGTACTGTTAGAGATAAAATCTGTTTGATAAAGTCTTTAAAACTGAGGATTAAAAACAATGACTGTTTAAAACTGTGGCAACAAGAAGAAACACGTGGCATGGTAGCGCATGCGTAGCGGAAGGAAGCATTGCGAAGTGAGGAGATGCCATATGCGGATGGGGGAAAAGTACAGCCGATACCAAAAATGATAAAAACAAAACAAGCAATTTATATCCTTTTATTAAGTAATTTTAAAGGTAATGTTTCTGAAGAAGATGATGAACCCACTGTTATTTTTAGCCATTGCTCATGCAATTAACATGCAAGAGGTGCTATGCAGACAAGGAAAGGGAGCGGTCCCACAAGCAGGGGCAGCGGCTGAAATTGGTGAGAGTAGTGTAGAAATCAATAGGCAAGGGAGCATTCATTGTAGTGAAACAGTAATTCCAGCAATTAGTCCAGAATGTAGTGATTTGGTAGGTTTACATCCTGTCCGCACAATAGCAGTTCCCAATGGGAAAGCGGACAAATATGGTATAGTTCCCATAAAACATGTAGCAATGCATTGTCCATGAACTAGATCGGAGCTGCATTCAAATATGTCTGATTTCCCACACCATAGGAAAAATTTGGCCAAATGTCAGAAATTTGTTAAAGATTTAGGTAATGCACATGAGCCAACTAATAAAAATTGGCGTGTAGTGTTGAGGGTCTGTCTTCCTCCCAATACTGATATACAAAAGTTTATTAAGGTTTGCATATTGAAGGAAGATAAGTCCTTAACAGATGATGATAATCAGAAAAATATTAAACATATAACCTCACAATTGGACATATACTTTCCAGTAATAGTGAACTGTAGCAAAATTTTCACTCTAAAACAAAAGAATAGTAAAAAAAAAATGCATCAAATTATTTTACCAGAGCTCTGTCAGCAATGACCAATTGCACTGGGATATCAGACAAAGGATGATGTGCATCACAGGGAGGAAGCTGTACAAACCTCTTCACCTAATTGGAGGGGAATCACGGTAGATGCTCTTAGGGAGTCTGTTGTGGAGCATGACCAAAAACCAAGATTATCGCAGGGGTTCATTGACAGCCCCAGTATCTTCTCTTAGGCCTTACATGACTATTTACAATCTTTCCAACCAAGCAGTGGGTCTGTTCTAATTCAATATGTAGACGATTTGTTGCTGTGCTCTGATTCGTTTATGTCATCTGTGCAAGATACTAAACTCTCACAAACAGGACACAAAGTTGCAAAAGATAAATTAGTCATGTCAGACCAAGGTTAAATATTTGGGACACTGTCTCACCCAGGGGCTAAGACACCTGACAGCGGAAAGAATTCAAGCAATACAGAACATGACCCTGCCGCAGACTCAACAGCAGATCCGTACCTTCTTGTGGATGTGTGGATATTGTAGATCATGGATTCCAGGTTTTTCTATTCTGGCATTACCATTGCAGGAATTAGTCTCATACTCAAAGTCGGAGCGTGTTACACACACAGAGGAGTCAGAGCAGGCATTCTTTAACCTTCATGAGAGTCTGACTAAAGCACCTGCTTTGGGAATACCTGATTATGAAAAGCCTTTTGAGTCATAGGAAGCTGATGGTTGTGCAGCAGGTGTCTTGACACAGAAACATGGTGACGCTAGCAGACTGGTAGCATACTACAGTGCACAAATGGACACTGTGGCAAGATCAATCCCTACGTGTTTAAGAAGTGCAGCAGCAACTGCTCTTCTGGTAAATAAGAGCAAAGGCGTAGTAATAGGACATGATTCAACTTTCTATACAGCAAATGCAGTATCTGCTTTGTTAAATTCAGCTTAAACTAAACATGTCTCTTTAGCAAGGTTCACATAGTGGGAACTAGCTCTGATGGCACCTGCAAACATCACCATTAAATGGTACAATACTTTAAATCCAGCTACATACATACTATATGTACCTCGAGTTGCACAAAGGGTGGAAGGAGAGGAGACTCTAGCTGAAGATAAATTTTGCAGGTATACTGATATACATGACTATATGGAATATCTGAACCAGACTTTTACTGCGAGACCTGACATACGTAATACCCCCTTAGAAAATGAAGATTTTACGTTTTACACAGATGGAAGTTGTCATAGACCGGTTATGCTGTTGTAGATGATGAAGGTGTTATAGAAGCTGAAACCCTTGGCCCACCTCACTCAGCCCAAGTGACCGAACTCATGGCAAGAGAGTTGACAGGGTAAATCAGCTATTATACAAACTGATTCTAGGTACGCTTTTGGGGTAGTAGTGCAAAATTTTGGGACCCTTTGGCATCTTAGAAAGTTTATGACAGCGGCAGGCGCACCAGTAGCACACTCACAGCACATAAAAGGACTCTTGACAGCGATACAGTTACCTAAGGCAGTAGCCATCATCAAGTGCAAAGCCCACACATACGAAGACCCGGTATCAGTGGGCAATAACAGGGCAGATGACGCTGCCAAGTGGGAAGCAGGGTTATCTGTAAACATTTCAATTGACAAGATGATGGTTTTCCAGACGACAAACACAGAAATATTAATTGAAATGCAAGATTTGTGTTCTCTACAGGAAAAGGCGGTTTGGAAGGCAAAGGGATGTGGTCACGAGTCCTCTGGACTCTGGAGAGATGGGCAAGGTAGGCCCGTGGCTCCTAGGATATATTTTTCAGGCCTAGCTGAGGCAGCACATGGTCTGACTCATCTGGGTAAAGAATTTATGTGTAAGCTGGTTAGAGCATACTGGTGTACACCAGGTTTTTCTTCTCAAGCCAATAAGAAGGCAATGTCTTGTCTTACCTGTTTGAGGAAAAATGTTGGAAAACAATACCAACTGAGTCATCCCATATCCCTCCTACATATAGACCTTTTCAGGTAATACAAATTCACTTTCTCCAATTACCACCTTGCAGGAATCAAAAATATGTATTAGTGTGTACTGATGTATTTTCTAACTGGGTAGAGACATTTCCAACTGCCACTAATACTGCTGTTATACTGCTAAAAAAAATTGTTCAAAAATTTGTATGCAGATATGGTATCCCTAAAATTCTAGAAAGCGATAGTTACTAATTTTACTGGTGATATCTTTCAGCACATGTAAACATATGGGAATTGATAGCAGACTTGATAATAATTACCGACCACAAGCCGTATGGTGGAAAGGGTAAATGATACCATTAAGAACAAACTGAGTAAGATAATGGTTGAAACTGGATTGTCATGGCCGGAAGCTTTACAACTTGTCCTCCATAGCATCAAAACTACTTTCAGACCTCCTCTTAATCTGTCCCCCTTTGAGATACGTTTTGGCAGACTACCTCATTTGATCATAGGTCCACAGGATGATTTAAAATACAATAATGAAGTCACTGTTCAATATCTCACGAAAATGAGCAAACAGCTAAGACAACAGCAACAGAAACTCAGAATTCTGTTATCTGGGGTGCCAGAAACAAACTGTCACAATGATGAACCTGGGGAATATTTCATGATCCGCAATTTCTTACACTCAGGTTGTTAAACAGACTGGTGGGAAGGCCCGTACCAAGTGTTTACCAGCACCACATCTCTAAAAGTAGCAGGAAGAGACACTTGGGTCCATTCTACTCACTGCAGGAAAGTCAACAATCCGGAGAAGGTACAAGACAAAGCTGAGACTGACACCACAGATCTGTCACTCGTGAACATGTTCCCAGAGACCTAAAGACTGCAGCTACTAACACCTGAGCCAAGGACGTTGTACAGACTATCATCCCAGCATGGATTCCTGGTTTTTCTACTCTTCTTTTTCCAGGATTTTTCTCATTTTTATTCTTTTCAGGACATTCTACTCTTGTGATGGTAGACAGATGATGGAGAGAGGGTCCGTTAGTGATACTGCTGAAGTGAAGCTGGAGAAGTTGTTAGAACAATTAGTACAGCCTGTTGCCAAACTCCGTTCAGGGGTAATGAAAAGGTCTGCTAATTCTGGAACTAAGAGACAGTGTGAGGGGCTATTGTCTGAGGAATATTGTATCTGTAATTACTGTGACTCTCTAGTTGAAGGGAAGTGCAACCAGCGATGCTAGTCCAATAGTAATTTGGATTTGGGCATCCCCTAGATGATTATCACTCCCTAGTGGATAAGGTCTTAAACCAAACAGTGCTGGGTGTGCTCTCATGTACCTCAGGGACAACATAATGTAGGATTAGTACCGTTCCCACTAAACATCTCTGATGTCCTTGAATTTTGGGGAGAGAGGCCCATAGAAGGGAGATATAATATCACTAGGTCTCCTAGTCTAAAGCTTCGCCAATAATCCATAGATCGATCATTGTTAAGTCTCAATTTTTCACATGAAAAGAAACTGGAGAATTGGGAAGCTGACCCACCTGATCAGACAATAGCAAGCCACACTTCTATTAATGGGAGACTACCAATAGCTAGAAATATTGACGGACATCATAGACGTGGGCATATCAACAGACAAAGTATTCATTGGGAAAGCTTCTCTAGGTTATTGTCAAAATGTTATACATGCCAAAACTTGTGTTAAACAGATGGAGACCCTAGGCATGGGGAGTTTAGTCAAAATTTTATGCAACATTATCAATGATCGCACTTTACTTTATGTCCTCCCAGATTATGTGTTTTATGTTTATGGAAGAAAGGCTTTCTCTTGGTTAACTTTGAGTTCCAGGGGTTTATGTTTTCTAGGTATTGGTTCCTGAGGTTATGACCATTCTATCTGATAAAATGATTGATATCCATAGAACAACATCACCCCCATACGTACACACACACAGTATGAACATTGTGGCAAAAGAAATATGATTCCCGGTGATGAACCTGTAGCTACAAAGTTAATTAGTGAAACTACAGGATTTCAAATTATGGTCGCATTAGACACCACCAGGATTGCTCGGGGAACCCTAAATTTTAAGTATATACAAGACCTGGCTAAATTAATAGACAATATCACTGAGATGTATGATGACACTTTCAGGTAAATAAGTAAGGAGCTACAGGCTTATAAAAAGGAGTTAGTGCTACATAGGTTGGTGTTAAATTATCTCACATCTATTACTGATGGATATTGTATGACGTGAGACACCCAATTTGGAGTTAAATGTTGCACATACATCACCCATAATACAGATGACCCAAAAGAAGTTATTGACCGAAAAATGGACGAAATATCACAATTAAAATGGGAATTTCAGAAGAACTATAATCCTTCACTGTATGAAATAGGAGAAAGGGTAGTGGGATGGTTTTCATATTTGAACCCTGCAAAATCGTTTTCAGGTCTAGGAGAATGGGTACAAGAAATGATTACTAGTATAGGTAAGCTTCTTATTCTTATATTTGGTGTCATTATGTAGTTTGCTCATATGTTAGATGTGTTCCTACTGTGTTGAAGTGTGGAAAGCGTTCTGCTGAGGAAAATGCCGAAAATGAGACTGTAATAATGATGAGAAGTACAGGTATCACGGTTAACGAAGAACTGCATTATAATCCTGAATTAGAAAGTATAATTAGGTGATAGATTTGCACATTATTAAAGGGTGGACTGTGAAAGTGAAATAATTGGATGACGTTGTTTCAAATTAATAACCATCGAATGCTAATAGACTGGTTTGAACCAGTATTTTGGCGGGAAGATAAGTAGGCAGCTGTTGGAGAGTTGGGTTCTGTAGTTTCATCTAAACCAGATATTGTCTTCAAGAGGACTAGGAATTTAAAGTCCCTGTTAGCACCTAGCCTACTAAAAGAGGTGAAAGATACTAAGACTATATTTCTTAATAACTTAGGGAAAGGTGCATTTAGATGTAACAGCTGTAATATGTGTAGGTATCTAAGAGAGCTCTTAAGCTACGTCTTCAAGAGCATGTGAGGGCAATCAAAAATAAATCGGATCAACATACAGTCTCCAGACATTTTTTGACCTGTCAGAATGCTGATCCCAGCGGTCTTAAATTTAAAGGGATTGAGCATGTGGTGTTGGTGCATGTGGTGGAGATTTGGGGAGGAAACTCACGTGTAGAGAGATGTATTGGTTATATAAATTAGATACTTTGGCACCGACAGGCCTCAATGAGGCATATAAAATGGCCTCTTTTCTTGTATAATGTATATATTGTTAATAACCCTTTTCTCTTTTTTAGGATTATCGTCATCTGGCACTATATTGGTGTGATGTCTTTTTGTATAAACATTGAACAGTGATTTATATAGCTAGATTGGCTATGTATTAGCTAGATCTGTCACATGGAGCCCATATTTTTTGGGTTGATTATGTATATTTGACATTGTATGTATCATTGTTCCATTGTATGGAATATTTTTATATGTAACAGTCAGAATTTTATGTATTAGATTTATTTTTGCTAGATATGATGGCTCTGATTGTAACATCAATTATGTCTCTAATGTGTGTCTTCACTTGTACAGGTCCTGTCTTGGACTATTGTTATGGTATTGTATTTTTTTGCTATACTGGAAGTGACCTAATCGGATATGACATATCGGGCTTGAGATACCTAATATATATATATTATACATACATTATGGAGAGAGGAGGGGATGTAATCGGTCTACCATGTTCCAGGTGTGGCCATCTACTTTTGGAAAGGTCTATGGCCAATTCGCCTCCGAAATAAGGGTTGATCACACCTTCAGTAATATTCATTAATATAACTTGTCCAGAAGATTGTGAACTTTATGCTAAGATGTAAAAAAAAAAATTGAATATAAAAGTATATGGCTGTAAGTCACAGTAGTTTTAAGTTGCTCAAATCCGTACGCTCCACTGTACAGAGGGTATGTAATCATTCACATAAGTCCCTGCCCCATTGGAGGAGCAGGGACCCATTTTGTCAGAAACCAATTAACCTACAAATATGGTTTTGGAAGAAACCAGAGCACCACAAGGGAACCCACACAAACACAGGTAAAACAGGTGAATTATTAATATAAAAACAATGATATTATGCAGTACTGCCCACATCAGTCTCTGCCCCATTGGAGCTTACATTATAAATTCACTAAAATGCCTGGAGGAAACCCATGCAAAAAAAAGGCACAAATGGTTCCTAAAATTTTTAACGCAGTGTTCAATTTTAGAACCTAGTGATGGGAATGAGCCCATAACAATTTTTTAATGCTTTTTTTTCAGGCATTAGTACCTGAAAAACGAATTAACAGAATAAACAGAAGAAGTCCTGAAGCAAAGAATGTGACAGCTACTCAGCAAATTAACTATTTAATGTGAGATATATTTTCTTATTGTGCTTTTTTTGTTATTGTGCTTTATTATCATATTTTTTTTAAATTCTCGTTAAATTTAATTTCCAACAATTTTCCATGACACTATCACAGATTAATATAATGAGCAAAACTAAAAGCATCATAATAAACCAGTATAGATCAATATGGTTGTCATCAATATTATTAGTTCTTGTTGCTTAGGTCTCATTGAGTGGACGGAAGGGAATGTGGGTGAAGAAGAAATAAGGAGGCCCCACCAATTAATCTCACATTCACTCAATGTGTGTTTTCAATTGTGGAATTCTGCAAACATGGTAGTGATCACCTAAGAGACGGTAAGACTTGGTATGTGTCAAACTGAGGTTCTGTGCTGGGAGCTCAGGTCAGCATCATCAATGTAAACTCCACAATATCTTTAATATGTAAGCCATGGATAGAATGCTCTCTAACAGATGTTGCTTTGTTTTTAACTTTCACCTCCATTGTCATGTTTACGCTACCCATTCATTTTTAAGGTGCCTTTCCCACTGACCCTACACTAGATGCCAGTGACACGACATGTTAAATGCAACTTGTTTTTTACATGCTGTAGTTAAGGAGCACTTGCTCTTGCACATAGGGGGTTCAATTAATTGAACTATTGAGTTTTCTGGTGTAAATTCCATGAATAGGAGAAAAGAAAACATATCCTATGGATTGGTGGTCATGAATGGCTTTTTGAAATCTGCACAAGGTCACTGAATATACGACCGAGGTTTTAGAGCTTAATTAAAAATCACCATCTAGGATAGTAAAACTGTAACATCTCCAGCATGGAATCAAGGCATGTGACCTGATCATTTTAAGAGAAGTGCACCTTTGCTTGAGTCAAACAAAGAGCCTTTGATGAACAAGTATTTGTCTTCTATACCACATATGAGGGTGGTTTGCTACCACAATGGTTATGAATGTTTGGAGAGTTTAAGAATAGCATCTGAGCAGAAGTGTGTTTCCTAGATAAAGGCAATCTGAGTTCCCCGTTTTCACAACTCACCCAAAACAATTATTACTAGGATTACCTATGATTTAATCAGCATTATCTGATACTAAAGTTATCTTCTGTTCTTGACTAATACATGCACCATTATGGCTATAGTCACTTTATCATTTCTGACTGCAGGCTCTTAAATCTGTATGCCCCCTCCCCTGTCATGTGACTTCCAGGATAGCCAAAACAGGAATAGCCACAACTTTGGCATGGGAAAGGGATGGAGAGCAAGAAGTTAAGGTGAATGAATGGAAGCAAAGTGAGGAGAAAAGAAGGGGGTGGCAAGAAAAGAGGGACGGTGAAAAGGAAATAGACTTTGCATAGGCATAGTCCACAGGGCTTCAGAAGTCCATTAGTGTAAAACGGGGCTCACAACAAATAATGTCATACGCTCAACAACTGTATTATGGTTTGGATTACAACATTTTTAAAAAGGGTTTGTTGTGTTTTAATGAGCAGTCACAGGACACCCCACACTCCAATGACTACTTAAATTATTACATTGTGAATGTGTCCAAAATATCTGAAACACAATTCAGTGCATTGTTAGGGCTTTGACTGCTTACTATAGTTCTTGAATACAGTATAAAGTGTAGGCACTTTGAAGGGCATTTACCTTATTTTTCATCTGACACAGTTCAGCCCTTCAGACAGCAGTCACCAATTAGGCTTTTATCTCTTATATGGAGCTATCCATATCCGGTAAGAGCAGTTGTCAGCTCCACTAGCCATGAACTGGCCCACCTATCTTTGGCAGTCTGGTGAAGAGTTTTGGAATGCCTTCTCAGAAACACCTTGTGAAGCTGCAGTGGATCTTTGCGTCCAGAATGCCTCTTGCACAGTTGCTCTGGGCTGACTGTAGGGTACTTTAGGGAATCCAATAGTGTACAGGAAACATTGCTGGAGATCAAGCCACACGCCAGTTCCTTTTTATCTTTGTTTATTTTGTATAGTTAAACTCCTTTCAATGGTCTTAGCTTGTATAACTTTTTTAAATTCAATAGAGAATAAAAATACAAAATTAAATATTTTTCTAAGGCTAGCCTCTGATTACAGCTACTGAGAAGGTTGATAATGCTTGACAATGAAATAGATAAATAGAACTGAATTCATTTTTTTTTTTTAAATGATTTGTGTTCTCATTCACAATTTGATCAGTTTCACAGGCTTATGTATTTTTCTTTTTAAATTCAACACAATCAAAGCCATATTGACAACATCATAAACATGATATACAGCCATATCAAATACAATGGAAGTCATATACATTCCTAAACCACATGGGACCCATGATAGACCACTGCTCTCCTAACCCAAAAGTGTATCGATTTGTAGCACTTGCAATACCACAACAGGGAATGTATTAATATAGCTTTCCCACGTGTCAAAAAACGTATAAACTTGATTTTCTTTATCAAATAGTGTCTCAACCAGATCCATTCTAAATATAAAGTTAAGTTTTTCTTTGAACAGGGAAATGGGAGGAGTTGTAGCGTGAGATTAGGTGTAAGATAGACTTACATGCAGCAGCACTGATGGCTAACAATGAACGCCTACTTTCCTTTGATAGCTTCTGGTTAGCTGGAAGAATTCCGAGTATGGCCCACTCAGACATAATGGAACATAGTTTAGCAAATAATTTTCCGCATAACATTTTACTTGACGCTAAAATGGGAGAATCAGGGGAATCCTCACATACAATGAAATAGATCTGCATCAACAGAATGACAGTTGCTGGACTGCAAGAGACCCATTCTAAAGCACTTCTGGGGGGTAAAGTATGTACCATGATAAATATTTAAGAACATCTCAGTATACATATTAGCTGATATTAATTTACATGACTTGATCAAAGTATTAAGTAATATTTTTGCGGTAAGATCAGGGAAATGCATCACCCACTGCAATATAGCTGCATGTGCAGAAGAGTAATCTATTACAGCCCTCATCAATGGTGATAGCCTGGCACTTAGGAGTAGGTGAGAAAAGTATAGTGTCTAGGGGGTTGTCCCAAACTACATCTGAAAACATTCAAAGGACCCCTCTAATGTAGTGTTGGGTCTGCAAAACCTCCATGGGATAGGCTCACATAGCTTCATATTTACTTGGTGCCTCTAGAAACATCATAGGTCTCATTTCTCCATATTAATCAATTGGAAGGGCGTCTGCTTTTTAAGCTTGAAAACTAGTGACCATTAGTGCAATTGTTCGTCTTATATTTGTTCCATGCATTTTTTTCATCTTTAATATAATCCACCACAACTAAGCCATAGTTATATCAAAAATTATAATGCATATATGACCTTCATTTAATATAGTCATGTGTTGGACACAATAATCTTCCCCCGTTAGTTTCACTAGGAGCCTCATATTGGACTGTGGCTTCCCACTTGCCTCCTTTCCCCTTCCGCTTAACAATTCAAAAACTGTGAAAAATAGGATTTCAACCATCAGTATAAAGATTACAGCAAAGCAACATACTATACTCGCATACAAGTGTCACCTACGCATGACTATTTATTGTTTCCCACAAGACTTTCCCAATGCATGTGTAACATGGGGGCAACATCCAGTACATAGCAGTCAAATGGTTTGTAACATATAAAAATTTCTATAGACAAATAGTGTAAACAGTGAAATAAAATATAGTACACAAATTTTGAAAGGATAAACTCTACCCAAGGCTTAGTTAAGGTTTCTCAGCAACCTAGGCAAAGCTTCAGCTATAAATCTCTGCTTACATATTGATACTTGTAACCTTTTTCGGGTGTTGCAGATATGCCGTATTCACGTAACGGTGGGGATGTAGGTAGTTTTTCTTAGCAGGGGCCGCCTGGGGAGGCCTTTTCAAGACTCCTCAGGGATAACACAACACAGTAAAAGCCACCTTGGTACGTTTATTAAAATGAAGGGGTGATTGAAAAAGGGATTGGAAACTGGCAGATGGCACAGTTTAGACAGATGTAACATACAAAATGCAATAAAAAGTTTAAACTCTAATATAACTCTCAATGATTAAAATGCCCTTTTCAATCTCCATTTCTAAGAGACACATTTCTCCAAACAGAATGTATATACCTACAGGCTTACCACACTGATAGACAACATCATGCCCAAACTTAGCCTAGTTGCCTGTCAGGGCAAAAAGTAATGAACAAATACAATTAAATTGAATTTGCAATAGAAATAAACTTGAATAACACAAGAGCTGAGTGACTAATGACAGCTCTGTCAATAAATACTAGGATATAAATCTTCTTTTCACAAGTAATAAACTAAACTAGAGTAAAGAATTATAATAACACAATAATCACACTTGCAGGAGGCAAAGCTGCAGTAGTAACTCGGGAAAATAAGACAAATCACACTTTCTCTGCAGTATGTGACTATGTGTTTAAAGGATGAGTACACTTATCTGTCACTATGGCGGTAGGTCTCTGCAGGCTGCACCAGCAATCCATTGGGACTAAACCTACCTGGTCTTGCTTGCAGTCCTCTCTGCTCTCCTGCAATTCACCCAGACCAGGAGACTCCCTTGCTAGCTATTTATACCCACAAGAAAAACTCTTTATAGGGCTCATATGGATATTCAGTGGAACAGGTCCTTTGAAAAATGTTTCCCTCAAGCTGGACTTTCTCAACATTTCGTCTCCTCTGCTCAGACTTCTATGTAATAGCACCCGCTCCACTCTCTCCCAAAATGGCAAAATGGGTGGAGGGGGAGGGGGGGAAACATACTAATATAAGAAATAAGCATTGTTTTACAGCATAAGTGCATATATTTGCCCCATGAAGTTCAATCAGGGGTGTTATACTGGCATTCTAAAGTGCCTGGGGCACAACAACAATATGACATCCCCAGAGGCAGAACTAGCGAACTGTGGGCCCTGGTGCAGGGAGGCGGGGAGGAAGGAACCGGTCCCCTGACCCTATGCCTCTGCCCCATTGCAGTGCACTGGCCCCGTCAATGGTAGTTCCGCCACTGTACATTACCATATCCAGACATGCCACCAGTCTTCTACATACTCTTAGCCATCACCTGACATCAGCCGTTTGAATTGATTTGCACAAAATGTTGTGGGGCAGTGGCAGTTACAAAAGAATGCATTTGCCCAGCCTGCTGAAATTACAAAGGCTATTACAAAACAGGTTAAATAAACATCAACATATTTCAAACTGTAATGAACCCTTGTGTGGTGTAAAAGGGTGGGCCCCACTAAAGTGACCTTATCCAGGATATTTTCATTCCCTAAAGCAGCATTGCACAGAGGTGACCAAAGCTGTCACTAGATGAATGAAGGCCGCCCACTGCACGTGCCTTAACAGAAGAGATATTATAAATCCTACTGTAAAGTAAGAGTAATGCAAGGTTCATAAACATGAAAGCCCCCATTAATAGTATATTTCAGGACTGAACCTTCCTATCCATGTTGTGAATTAGACATTTGTGAAAATGTAAGACTTTCAACATGAATAATTTGAAGTATGTCTTCAGTGGAGCACAAGATCAGGTGATCTCGGCAAATGTTCAAACACATCAATAAAAGTGGAGACGATCCCTTCTGGGTGAATCTCTCTTCTTACAGGGACACATTTCTTTTATGAGCATTGCAACTTTGCCATGACTGCATCAAACTGTCAGAGCGATGATGGCTATAAAAAGTGAATTAAAAATGATAGAAAGGCTGCAGCAGGTAACGGCTCTCTGAGCTGTAAAACTTTGAAATCTTATCTCTTCATTGAATTGTTCAGCTGCACCTTCTTGCCCATTCACTCCATCATCTCTAGTGTCTATTCCATCACTAGTGGAATAGTACGCCTTGATGGACAGTTATATGAAGCATAACGTCTACCTTCATTTTTTGCTTTTATCCATTTCATTTCTTGCTTCACAATTATGGTTTCTAGAGACTTTTACATATGACACAATGCTTATCTTGTAATAGCAAGTTCAGGAAACAGACATTATCTGATAGGCTCATTTACAAAATGCAACAACATAGATACAAAGGAGTGAGAAGAAAATCTAATTGTCAGCTGCCCATCTAATACAAGGGCAGAGTTTAATGATGAGCAGTTAAGGAAGAAGAGTCCTTTACTGAAGGATCCTGCCCTAAAGCTATCTTATCCTAGTAAAACAGCAGTCTTGTTTCTGTAACCCTGTATTAAAAGGTTTAACTACAAGGCTTTCTTTAAATTCAGAGGGTCTTTTTTGGAGGAGAGTTTGATGGATTGTATAATGAATGCTATTTATATATGTCAAGTATTTCTACCTATAAAGAACTCTACTTCAAAAGTAAATATGGAGAAACAAAATATGATCCAATTAACATCATTATTACGAATTGTCCGGTAAATGAATGTCAGCATTGAAAAAGGAGAATCAGCAACAAAAGCAGTATAAAAAAAAGGAATATGCTCCAAAATGCTTCGGCTGTCCACTGTTTTGCTCTAATGCCACAGTACAAGGCAGTGATGGGCAACCTGGTACATTTAAGGGGCCGCATGTACAGCCCTGAATTCCGCAGCGCTGTACTGAAAATTCACTCACATCAGTCCCTACCCCAATTGAGCTCAGTCTAAAACACACAAACACACACACACTCTTACATTTTGGAGTGTGGGAGGAAACCGGAGCACCCGGAGAACATACAAACTCCACACAGATAAGGCCATGGTCAGGAATCGAACTCATGACCCCAGTGCTGTTATTCTTGTAATTGAAATTAAATAATGTTTTTAATCTTTATGACATTCCTATGTACCAACAGCATCAACTTTCATTAAAAGCAGTTGTACAATCAGAAACAGAGTTTCAGTTACCGTGACAACCAACATATATCTGTAAGTGCACCAAGAAGGAGAGCTGCACATCTAGAATGGGGGTGCAGTTTAATGATGTCATTAAAACAACATGGTTTTGTGTTTCAGTAAACTTGAATAAAAAGGTGGAATTACAAGTGTTAGCATTGTTCCTGATTTGCCCCCTTGTGGTGTGTGAACATAATCTGCCCATTTTATTACAGTTTGTATGTTCTACTTTCATCTGATTTCATAATTCAAATTTAATTAAGGTTAAGTGTTAAAATGCTTGTAGTTCTAGTGACAAGATGAAAGACAAGAAAAACTTCAGGTTATTCAAGGCAAAGTCAAAGGTCCACTGAACTTGTCTGCACACTGATGTTTAAGCATAAACGTTTGGGAAATGCATTATAATTATTTAATCATTGTTTAAAAATGCATTCATCACAATAATACATTTAATGTTGGTCTGAAACAAACTATTATAATATACTTTTAGATTTCCAATCCTAAAATTACTGTCAGGTTCACATTTAACTAAATGTTATTGTTAAACATCACGTCTGAGGTAATCAAGATAAGTAAGTATCACTACTTCTGATTTACTTCAGGACATTGGGTTATGAAAGTCCCAAGTGGTTGCTGACGACGTATTAGTCATTCTATAGATTAGAAAATGCAGGTGTAAGAAAATCTGAACTGGAGAAAAAAATAAGGATTTAGATGGTGACAGTGTCAGTTTTGTTTATTAAAGAACCACCCAATCGCACCAGGATAATCCTTAATACTCCAGATGGAGGGATATAATATCATATTACATAAATATCCTGCTTTATATAGTATCCAACACCTGGAGGTAGGTGCTCCCACACAAAATACCAAATCTGAGAGAAAACCTGAAAAACACCTTATGTGTCATGGGGCACTCATAGGATAATGGAATTATATTAAAACATATCAAAATTTTATTAGTTTCAATTAAAAATTATATCACTTAATAGAAAATTAGAAGTAGTGAAATATTAAAAACGAGTATGTGACAAAATGAACCAGAAATGAGTAACTGATAAAACCGATAGATAAACTATCGGAACGCGCTGTTTCTCCACTAGATAATTTATATAGATCATATAATGGATGCTAAATGAGATAGAGAGCTGTCATAGGCTATCTACCTAAATGCACAAACTGGACACTAGATAAGATAAAGGTAGTCTACCTAAGTGTACCAGAAGTGAGATTGATCTAAAGATATAATAATCAAATGGCTACCTATAAAGGGGGCATATCTCTCCCAAGTTGAACTGTATCAATAGATTTAATATATGTAGAGAAGAGAGACCCTCAGCAAAAATTGCTGTTATATTATAAAGTTAACTCTAGTGTCCCTGCTGTATAGATACATTTCATTCCACAATCTTCACATATAAGATGGATACATGACTAATAAGATCCTCAAAGCATTCTCATATAGGATGAATATCTGATTTGTTAAATCCTAAGAATATGGTCTAATGAGAATATAAAGCTGCTGATCTTTCAGGAGGAGACCATAGTGAGCTCCATATAATGGCAGCTATTATGTTGGTATAGTATGCTAGAGTAATCTACTACTGTATAGATAGCCAATATAGGAGACAGCTAGTATTAGGTATTATAAATCCCTAGAGCATCCAAAATTCCTAAAGTATATATATGATAGTATAAACAGAGGAGAAAAAGCGCGTGTAACGCCGACGCGCGTTTCACTCTGCTAAGCTTTATCAAGGCAACCTGACATGGCGTTCTGATAGGCTATTTATAATGACAAGACGTCATGCGGATAGTCTGGTGCATAGTACTTTGCCCTCATTGAAAGCGAGAAACAGTGTCAGATCCATTGGATTCTACAAATGTGGCAAGTGTCAGGCTTGCCAGTATATGGTTCAAACTAAGACGTATAAAGACCGCTATCATAAGATATGGAAGGTTAATGAGTTTCTGAACATACAGGATGATAATGCACATTACTGATTCTAGCATTTTTGTTTCTTTAGGACTCTAATAATCCTTTGGGATTTTAGCACTGCACTTTTAATGATGGACAATTTATTTTGGTCCCTCATTATTATATTTCCTACTTAGATATTTAGCACTGCTACTATAAGTAAGCATATGTGGACTACATTTTTTGGTCCCTTCTTCCCTATATACATATACCAATTTCATGGTACACTCAATTTGAGTACAGGATTTTTTTCACTTACTCTTTTTTGATATTTTCTACAACTGTTCATATTTTATTTATGTTTATTTCCGCTTCACAAGTACTTACCTTGGGCTTTTTCCCTTTATTAGTCTTTTGATCACTCTCACTGTGCATGTCTATAATGTGCATTTTATTAATTTGATATCAATCAATTTTTCTTTACATCCCCTAGTCCTTATAGATTCAAAACATCGAATGTACGATATACCAATGTCATAGACTAGGTGGCATCCACAAGTTGTCCTCTTTAACTCTTTGTGATGGCATTTATGGCACTTTACCTAGTATTCTTAGTTTTGCCGAGACTTCAGATTACTTGATCTATATTGCTCATGGTATTATAATCACCAGCATTCATATAGCTTATCTTTGTCTTATAGATTACTACTGTCATGCGTTATATATATGGTCAGGTACCAGTTAACCGAACGGATTCAGTATGTTATGTTATTTCTCTGATTCCGGACCATTTCATCTGACAGTTTGATGTATTTTTGTACCTCTTACTATATTTTTTACCCTGCGTTGTGTCCTGATCTTAGACTCACCTTCTTTATGATTTAATTTCTTGGATATGTCTGCTTTCTAAAAAGCGTCTAGTGTTGTCTTGGTATCCGCATGACGTCTTGTCATTATAAATAGCCTATCGGAACGCCATGTCGGGTTGCCTTGGTAAAGCTTAGCAGAGTGTAACGCGCGTCGGCGTTACACGCGCTGTTTCTCCTCTGTTTATACTATCATATATATATACTTAGGAATTTTGGATGCTCTAGGGATTTATAATACCTAATACTAGCTGTCTCCTATATTGGCTATCTATACAGTAGTAGATTCCTCTAGCATACTATACCAACATAATAGCTGCCGTTATATGGAGCTCACTATGGTCTCCTCCTGAAAGATCAGCAGCTTTATATTCTCATTAGACCATATTCTTAGGATTTAACAAATCAGATATTCATGCTATATGAGAATGCTTTGAGGATCTTATTAGTCATGTATCCATCTTATATGTGAAGATTGTGGAATGAAATGTATCTATACAGCAGGGACACTAGAGTTAACTATATAATATAACAGCAATTTTTGCTGAGGGTTTCTCTTCTCTACATATATTAAATCTATTGATACAGTTCAACTTGGGAGAGATATGCCCCCTTTATAGGTAGCCATTTGATTATTATATCTTTAGATCAATCTCACTTCTGGTACACTTAGGTAGACTACCTTTATCTTATCTAGTGTCCAGTTTGTGCATTTAGGTAGATAGCCTATGACAGCTCTCTATCTCATTTAGCATCCATTATATGATCTATATAAATATCTAGTGGAGAAACAGCGCGTTCCGATAGTTTATCTATCGGTTTTATCAGTTACTCATTTCTGATTCATTTTGTCATATACTCGTTTTTAAAATTTCACTACTTCTAATTTTCTATTAAGTGATATTTTTAATTGAAACTAATAAAATTTTGATATGTTTTAATATAATTCCATTATCCTATGAGTGCCCCATGACACATAAGGTGTTTTTCAGGTTTTCTCTCAGTGTCAGCTTTGTGCTTGTAGTGTTTTGGACTTTTAGAAAGATGTTCATACTATACATAATGTCTAATTGTCAACATCTGAAATACATTTAAAGTATTAATTCCAGGTCTCACATATGGTAAATCCTCTGCAGCTAAGGTGATACACTCTGAAACATGACATTATTAATCAACATGATTAAAACAACATTATTCAGCATTGTAAAAACTGACCTTCAGGAAATGTCCACTCATACAACATACTGAATTAGAGATATTGAGAATTGCATACTGTAAAATTGAAGATGTATGGTCATGTTTATCCATATGCAAAATTAGGAAGATTGTCAAAGATATCAACATAGCTCAAAATCCAGGGACAGTCACTGGAAACCAGGGGCACTTACTAAATTCTGCTGTTACTTCACAATACAAAGGGTATCAATACAACATATTACTAATGAATGTATAATCTTGCATGAAATATGAAATATGTGTGTTTGTCTTACAGGGGATGGCTGGGCTGGGGGACAATGGCTGGGTCACCTGCAATTTTTTTGCCTTAATGCCAAAATGCTTCAATTAAGCTGCTGAGCCAAGTCTCACCCCTAGGCTAAAATTTGACAGCCAGCCCCTGTTGGCTTACATGTCAATATAACAATCACAACAATCATAAATGCAACAAAAATGTGTGTGACACCAACACAAATGCTATATTAGAAAATATTCAAGAACAGATTATTAAAGGGAAATAGTGTGTTTCATTACATCTACGCTGTATCAGTTATCAAAAGCCCGCCTCCCCATCATCAAGTCCCACCTCTGCTCACTTCACTAGTGAAGAGTGAATGATCCAAGAGGGGTGCCTGCACTTCCAGCAGTCTGGGAGGACTCCTTGAAATTTGCGAATGTCCTGGACATTCCAAATGAGTAGGCAAGTATGCCTTATGCCCAATAATCAGTACAGTTCAGCCAAAATATGGACTGTTGGGGGGTATATTAATGTTAAAACTACCTAAAATAAATGGATGTAACCTAAAATGCAGTTACTTGCACACAGGATAGTAACAGGGAGGTGCGGCCATTATAACCGTCCAGTGTGCAAGGCAGGGGCAGGCTGGGCTGGTCCCATAGTGGGCTACCTTAGGGAGGGTCACTGAGCCACCTGCATTTTTTTCCTTTAAAATGTTCCTAATTTGCCAGCCCTCCCCTGGTGCAAGGCTGACGCGGCACCATGGTCACCCACTTTTTACTATCTGCTTTGTGGCAGCACCTGCATGTCCCTTAGACAACAACGGCAACAGTAAAGAAAGGTGCCCTGCAGCGTCGCTGATAATGTCACAATGCTGTCAGTGAAGAGGACCCAGTAAAAAGAACAAGGGTAGCTGAGAGGAGACTTAAGGTTAATGGAGAGAAACAGTTGAGGGAGCTGTTGGAGGTAGTTGGTATTCCTTCTAGGTGCCTGTGACTGGATCACTGATAAATAACTTTTGGTATGAATTTATTTAAAGAAATAGCGCAGGCCGCTGATTTAAATAAATTGCCAATGCACTTATGTTTAATATTGTGTATTTTTTGTTATAGGGAAATCTTTAATTTATGAGACCAAGGGAAGAAATGAGTCTCTTGTTTAATCTTGCTATAGGATATGCTTATTTCTGATATATTGTGTATTGTGATGTGGGAAACTGACTTGTTTTTGGTTTTGTTGTTCTGTGTGAATATGTATTCTGAACAGTCTGAAGAAAGCCCCTGTGCTAATTAGATCTTTTGATGTGTGAAGGTCCAACATTGAAGGCAGAAACTTTTAATTAAGACTGGCTCCTAGATTCTCTGCATCTGAAAACCAGATTGCAGGACATCACAGCGTTTCTAGAATTTCACATATAAGTGTAAATGTGGCTAGCTTTCCAATGCATGTAAATGCATGTTTGTGTAAATAGAGTACATCCTGATGCTAAAAATAGCCTTTGTGTGAACTGTAATAAAAGATGAGCTGTTTGAGCGTGTAATGTATTCTTCTGATTTTCAACTGACCTGATCATGCTGGTACCTTCCACCAGTGTGAGAGCAAATAAACATCTTGCTTCAAGACCTGCTTGAAAACATCTTCAAAATTGCTGTAATCCTGTGACCTGCAGATTAGACCCTAAATCTAATTCGTTCTCCAGCTGTCTGAGGTTTGGACCCAAGCTTTTCCAGTACCACCGCTCTGCCTGCTACCCATGCAGCCCTGGTTAGTGTGATAGGCCAGGGGGGAGATCCATCCACAGCAACCCTGATCTATAGTGAGAGGTCAGGAGTACCAGCCCAGGTACACCAGCAATAAGGTACGCTAGCAGCGTCAGTTACCGAGAAGGAACGGGATTCTAAGTGCCATAGAAGGAGCTCAGTGGTGGCAGCAGGCTTCTCCCACTGTGGCAGGTGGGGCGTATTCGGAATAACGAAAGGGGACGGTGGCAAAGTAAGCCCGGCTGGTTCCAAGCAACAACAGACAGGGTGGTATAGGAGGTCCATCCTGTCACAGTGTCCATTAATTCCTGTACTGAATGAAGTTAGAAATGAGCATCCAGAGTTCACCATTTGCACTGTATAGGGGACCGTGCGCCTGGTTATGGCCTGAAGTGATTTCTAGGACCCCATGGGAGTGTGTTGGTTGTTTGTTCACTTGTGCCAGTGACGATGACAAAACTTATTATGTGCCCCCAATCAAAAAGAGGGGAATAAAAAATGAAATAAAAAATGGAAAAGTTATTAAAAAAAAAAATCACATATGCTATACATACTTCATATTCTTCATATTATTGATTCACTTCCTCTCAGCACAAAACCTCTCTTACTGTTTATTTTTAAACTCTTATAGCTTTAGTAAAATAAAGACACTGACGACTTCTGAGTTTTGGCAAAATAGGTCACATATTATTGAATTAATTATATAAAATGGTGGAAGCAGGAGCAAGTTGCGAGTCAGCTAACAACTAATAGCAAAATTAAAACCTCTGGTAACAGGACTTAGTCCATTATGATTGGCCGGTGCTAAATCTGGCGTCATCATGACTACTCCCCCTCTGGGCTGGCAATGACGTGCCCTCACAAAGGAGGTAAAGGGGTCCCCCAACCAAAGGGACCAAGAACCAGGGTGCTTCAAGGGCGGCAGTGACATGTGGCCAATCAGCAATAACATTGCATTAATTAGTTGCTGAGAGCTCTTCTGTCACGCTGAAGTGCTTTAACAGACGAACAGTCTACCACCAAGAGACCTAACTATCCCCCTAGTTCACCAAAAGATCTGATCAAAGAACATCAAAATCCTTTAATCAGTGAGGTGTACCCCATCTGTTCTGTAAAGCTGTACCCTCTCCACTGTGATTAACGGGTGAGCAATGGCTATCCCCTCCAGGGACTTGATGGTCTTGCCACCAGCCTGTTGACTTTTGGAAGGCGAGTCTTCATAACAGGGGCAGATATAGGGGCCCTCCTTGAAAGCCTGGGAATAATATTGGACCAGCATACTGTCGGACATAGAGTTTGTATGGTGTGCAAATCTTTCCTAATGGCAATCAGCAAATTTAGTGATTTCTCATTCCCCAAATCAATTCCCCCCAGGTGTACTACCAATATGTCAGGTATGCCGGTCGTATCTCCTCCCCCCATAAGCAGGGGGATGAGAAAGGCCGACCTGAGTCTTCTCCATTCTAACCATCTTATGTTAACATGGTAAGGAAACACAGGCTTGTTAACAGCGAACAGAATACATACAAGTGACCTACCACTCAAATTTGGATCCCCCGGAATGACAAACCTGAATTCAAAAACTGTATCAGACAACCTGTTGTCCTTAGTAAATGACAAAAGCCCTGTGACTGGAGAAACTGAGTTACCTGAATGGAGTGAGGGAAGGGTAGGGTGATGTAGGGCAGTGAGCCAAATAAAGGTAAAAACACCAAAAAACCCGAGTCACGTAAGGAATCAGGCCTGAAAAAATAGGAAAAAATCCCTTCATGACCCCTCTAAAGGTGACGAGCAGCAAAGCCCTGGGTTACTGATAAGGGAGATAGGGGGTGCACACCATGCCCATCATGGCTTGAGTCTGTTATACTGTAGATGCCTGGAAAATGTGGATAAGTAAAGCTGGATGTTTACTTGGTGTAGCCTTGATGCCACAAGAGATGCAATGGACCTTGATATCCCTATTTGGAGTTTTACATCTAGAGGCACACCTGCGTTTAGGGGCGCATTGGATAATTATAGTGGCCCTGGAGAAAATTATGACAGTGGATTCACATAGGCCAAATCAACTGTATTTGGGACCAACACAAAACTAGGCAGGATTAGCATACCGTTATCCCTAACCACATTTGTGGTAGGTGAGGACAATGATTGTCAAATGCAAAGCAACACAAGGAGGAGTCGGTCAAAGAAGGAGGACCTAATATACAAGTAGGCAAAGCATTGCACTGATACATAAAGCAAACACAAGTAGGCAGAATCAGCACTGTACTACTTCAAAAAGATCAAGAAAATAACAATAACGTATGCAGGCTATGCTGTTCTCGCTAAACTGTACTTCAGCTTTCTTGTTGTTTGACTGGCTCCTGGAAAGTTGGGGTCCTGTATTTAAAATTAGCCAAATTTGCATTATAATACAAAATAATAAAACCTTGAATGATTAGGCTCTTTAGTTCAAACACAACACTACATTATGGTCAGATAAACCTAGCCTCTAGCACAGGCATGTAAAAAATGTGACTGTGACAGAATGGATCGCCTATGCCACCCTTTCCGTTGTTGCTGGGAACAGGCTGGGTTTACTTTGCCAGTGTCCCATCTCGTTATTCCGAATATGCCCCTCCTGCCACAGTAGGAGGAGCCTGCTGGATCCCTCCTGGCCTATCACACTGGCCAGAGCTGCTGGGTAGCGGCAAAGCGGTTGTACTGGACAGCTGGATCCAAACCTCAGAAACAGCTGGAGGACGGATTAGATTTAGGGTCTAATCTGTAGGTCACAGGAATACAGCAATATTGAAGAAGTTGTCAAGCAGGGTCTTGAAGCAAAGAGTGATGTTTCTTTTGCTCAAGTGTACTGACAAGGACAGTTCCACTGATTAAATGTAAGGGTCAGGTCAAATGTAAACTGAAATGTATCCTTCTGATGTTCCAAGGGCTCTCATTTTATACAGTTTTAGACCCAGACTCACAGGCTATTTTTAGAATCAGGATGAAATTTGTTTATCCAAACATGGATTTACATGCAATGCAAAGCTAACAATATTTACGCTTATCTGTGATATCCTAAAACCTTGCTGTGATTTCCTGCATCTTACAGTGAACATCTGACAGCAAGTCTAATTACCCCTTACTTTCCCTTAAAGGGTAATAGACACTCATATCAAAAGGTCTAATCAACATGAGATTAGCATGGGTGCTTTCTTCCAACAGTTGCACAATACATATTTCCTCCAAAGAAAAGAATTCCCCAAGAAAAGTTGCAAACCCCAAACAAGGCATTTCTTTACATCAAGATATACAAAAGACTTTCTAACAAAGGCTTATTGTATTAGATATACATAAAAAATAATGCATTTCCTCTAGCAAGGTTAAAACAGAATAAACAAATTTCCTCCCCTGGTCTCAGAAATAAAGATTTTCTATATCAAAATATATACAATATAAAAAATAAGTGAATTGGCAATAAAATAAATAAGCGCCCTGCGCTATTTCCTTTCAATAAATTTATACCATAAGTTACTTGTAAGTGATCCAGCCACAGTGACCCATGGGGTGGGAGGCAGATTACTCACTGCTCTTTAAATTTAACCTTATGGATAGTCAAGCCATGGCTGCGCCCTCTTCCATCTTGTGAAAGGATTGGAGTAGGAAATCTCTACTTGTCAGCCCATGTGGGTGCAATTAAAGGTCCAAAGCATTGCCTGCTTTCTGCAAGATCTATTCCTCCTGCAATCACATCACATGTTGGAGGAAGGTAGAGACACAATGGCTGTGGAAACTGCAGTGCTATACCAGGGAAAATGAGAGGAGATATGCAGCAAAACCCAGGGGCAAACGCAAGATTTCTAAAGGGGTTAGGAATGCAAGGTGCATGGATAGTGCTAGGCCTCTCTTTAACCTTTTTCTATCCTCTTCAAATACATGGGCAAAGTGGTGTACACTACTGTTAGGCACACCCAGGACCCGTTCATAAGCAGAGCAGTGTAAAGGGCAAGACAAAAAAAAGCAGGAAAAAAAAGCAGCTATATATTATTTTTAATAAATTAAGAATTACAAATGTATAAAAGAGGTATCTCAGGTCGGAAAGATCTATTCAGTAGGGGTTTCCAGGTAATGAGAAACCCCTCAAAGTACACCTGAAACACTTCTCTTTTATCCTCCACGGATTGAGCAGGAAGGAATAAACAGATAAACAGGGAAATCATCTCAACTCTCCTGGTCCTCAGAGATGATTCTCATGCTCACTGTACCCTCTCTGCAGAGAGGGTACGATGGGTGAGAATGACGATAAGGTAGCAGGGAGGAGGTGAGTAAGATGAAAGGTAGAAATACGTCATTGGGATGGACAAGAAAATGTGGATGGTAAGATAAAGAAGACAGTAAGTGAGCGAGTAAGAAAAAAAGGAAGAGAAACAGAGCAAGAGAGGTTAGGAAACAAAATGTGGCTAAAGCACTAGGCTCTGGTGTTATTGCCGTTTCCTATGTCTTATTGCAACTTTCTCAATCTGCGGCTGGTTTTTTAACTGGATGCTGTAATGTTCGGGCCTATTTGGAAAATGTGTACATACATTAAATATGGAAAGCCAAGCAATAAGTGAACACAGTAGATATAAGTCATATTATATTGACATGTATACATCTACCAGCCCCATCTGACTCCAGCATTCTATTGACCGCTATACAAAACAGAGAGCATCCTAGTGACCCCCCACACAATACAGAAAGCATCCTAGTGACCGCCACACAATACAAAAGAGCATCCTTGTGACCACCACACAATACAGAGAGCATCCTTGTAACCACCACACAATACAGAGACCATCCTTGTGACTGCCACACAATACAGAAAGCATCGTGCTCCCTCAGCCACACTCCCCTAGAGCTACATCATGCTCTACAGAGCATTAACCTGCTCCCCCAGAGCGACATCATTCCCACCCAGTGCCATATTATGCCTCTCCAACATGCCATCCCAGGATCACCTGGATCAGGAGATACTTACCCCCAACATTGCCTGCACACTAAGCTTAAAATTAAAAGTAAAGCATAAATGTTGTCAGTGCAGGCTTTGGAACAAGCTGCAAAAGCAGTCAAAACAGATAAGCTGATAAGTTTTCCATGCAGGCTGTGCTGCTGACAGCAGTAGCACATCAGGGAGAAGGTTCCTGCACAGTGTCCATGCTCTACAATAATGACCATGTGACAGCAATTTTATTTGCTGCCAGAATGTCTGCCGGTCCAACCCCTCTCCCCACTGGGTGGACAGACAAAAAACCCCCACAAATTAGCAAAAAAAAACAACATAGGAAATATCAGGTGGCCTCCAGGCAGCCCCATTAGGGGGCTACCTGTCTACTGGGAAAAGTCCTGGTAAGGTCTATGTCCAATCAACCCCTTCCTCCGATTCTCTGTTACTGCTAGACTTACTACATATAACCTTTGTTGACCTAACTGCCCACACTAAGGTAATAATTTTATACAGGACAGTGTAGTACCACAGAAGAAGAGGTGGTAGTCAATGAATGGTTGTGTGAATTGGAAACAGTCCTTGAATGTGCCAAGTGAAAGAAATGTCTTCACTAACCAAATACATAATTGAAAACAAAACAAATGAGAACCACATATTATTTAAATGTAATAAACCAAACATTTGAATAGCATTCAGGTATACAGAATGCTGAGTTAAACGCTGTAGAAGCAGGGGTTAATGCTTTTGTACTGGGGCTACTACCTAGCAACCAGAATCAATTGTGCATAATTGTAGTTGGAGAGGAGACAAAACCACCAGCCCAATTTGTAAGCATCACTAATCATTGTTTGATGTGTAGTGATAAGAAAAACGCAGACTAGGAAACCAAATTAATGGCTTTACAATTACAAAATCCATCAGGAGGGAACAGAGGACGAGGACAGAGTAACCATATCATCAGTCACTACTGTGACAGGAAGGGCACACAACTTAACAAACCTTCCAACCCCCAATGAGTACTTTTTTGATACCTTTAGGCCAGTTGGGTTCTTTGGTACTTGTACTATGCTAGGAAAGAGGTAGAATGTTGGATTTTGAATTTGCGCTAGTGACCATGACATATCGCCTGTCCCTGGATTCTGAACCTGTGCTAGTGACCCTGACCTATCCCCTGTCCCTGGATTCTGAAACTGTGCCTGTGTCCTTGACCCTTTTGCCTGTACCTGACATCCTCTCTGGTGCTCTGTTCAGTCCGCTGACCTCTAGCCTGCCACTATACCGTGCGCTACCTCCTGTACCTGTGCGCCGCCGTGTTAGCATAAACTCATACTACTCTGAGCATAAGACCTGGGGGCATCCGAGTACCTGTGAGCATAACCAGTCTCTACGGGAAAGGCAGCTGCTAAAGGTGAAGACCTCTTCTACCTGTTCTATGAGTTTATGTTGCACTGGTGGCCATAACAGTGTAATGATGCAATTGCATTGTTTAATAACACACACACTTACATCCACATTTTCACTTGTATATTATTTATTATTATTATTATCTTTGACTTATAAGGCACCACAAAGGGTCTGCAACGCCGTACATTACATATACAGAAAACAGAACCAAAACACAACATGATACACAAATATATACAAACACAGGTGACAAGGTAAAGCAAATCAGATTATATATGACAGATAGTGAAAAGGATAGTAGAAATCAGCAAGAAGAAGGCCGAAGATTCCTAAAACAGGGAAAACAGGGCTAGCGAAGAAGGCCAAGAGGTACAGAGGGTGAAGGAACAGTAGAAGGAGCACACAAGGAAAGAGGGCCCTGCTCATGAGAGCTAACAACCTAAAGGGAAGGGGGAGACACATAAAGGGTGGTACTAACTAGGGGAGAGAGCCAGGACAAGAAAGTTAGGAGGACTGATAGACTTGAATAAAGAAATGAGTCTTACGGGCACGCTTGAAGCCTTTGAGAGTAGATGCTAACCTGATGGAATGTGGAAGATCGTTGCACAGCAGGGGAGCAGCAGGGGCAAAGTCCTGAAGACGAGAGTGAGAGGAGGTGATCAGTGAAGTAGTGAGGCGGCGGTGAGAGGCAGAACGGAGGGGGCAGGTAGGAGTGTAGGTAAAGATGAGATTGGAGATGTAGGGAGGGGAAGATTGACTAAGAGCTTTAAAGGTGAGGGTGAGGAGTTTAAATTTAATTCTGTAGGGTATGGGGAGCCAATGTAGTGACTGTTGGAGGGAGACCGCAGAGATAGAGCGGCGAGAGAGAAAAATGAGGCGGGCAGCAGCATTGAGGATAGACTTAAGAGGGTCAAGGCGAGAATTAGGTGAGAGATAATAAGCGAGTGAACAAGGGTTTTCGTGGCTTCCGTGGTGAGAAAGGGACGTATCTTAGATATATTCCGAAGGTGGAAGTAATAGGATTTTGAGAGGGACAGAATGTGAGGCTTAAATGAGAGGGAGGAAATAAGGATGACCCCAAGGCATCAGACTTGGGGGACAGAAACGAGGGTAGTGTTATTAACAGAAATAGAGAGGGGGGGAGGTGGGAGAGTCCTGGCAGGGGGGAAGACTATAAGCTCGGTCTTGGAAATATTGAGTTTAAGGAAGCGTTGGGACATCCAAGATGAGATGGCCGAGAAACAGGAGGAGACACGAGACAGAAGGGAAGGGGAGAGGCAAGGGGATGAAAGATAGATTTTGGTATCATCAGCATAGAGTTGGTACTGGAGGCCATAGGAGTGGATGAGGACACTAAGGGAGGAGGTGTAGAGAGAGAAAAGCAGGGGGTCAAGAATGGAGCCTTGAGAAACTCCAACGTGTAGGGGAAGAGGGGGTGATGTAGAATCATAAGTAGAGACTGAGAAGGAGCGGTTGGTGAGGTAAGAGGAAAACCAGGAGAGGACAGTGTTACATAGGCCTAAAGATTTGAGAGTTTGCAAAAGGAGTGTGTGGTCAACGGTATCGAAGGCAGCAGAGAGGTCAAGAAGGATAAGATGGGAGTAGTGTCTATTGGATTTAGCGAGGAGAAGGTCATTAGTGACCTTAGTGAGGGCAGTTTCAGTGGAGTGGAGGGAGCGAAAACCAGATTGGAGCGGGTCAAGTAGTGATAGAGAGGAAAGAAAGGAGGTGAGACGGTTGTAGACAACCCGTTCAAGGAGTTTGGAGGCAAAAGGAAGAAGCGAAATAGGGCGGTAATTAGAGAGAGAGGCGGGATCTAGGGACGGTTTCTTGAGTATGGGGGAGACAAGAGCATGTTTAAAAGAGGAGGGGAAGATTTCAGAGGAAAGGGAGAGATTGAGGAGGTGTGCAAGGTGGGAGCAGGCTTCGATAGAAAGGGAGCGGAGGAGGTGGGAGGGGATTGGGTCCTGTGTGCAAGTGTAGGGGGGAGAGGAAGAGAGAAGGGTATGGACTTCATCTGCAGATACCGGATTGAAGGAAGAGAAAGAGGATGAGCTAGCTGGTGGGGAGTTGAGAAAGGAGATAGCAGCAGCAGAGGAGGGTGAGAAGGGGGACAGAATGGGCATGGAGGGGGGAGAGGGTGGGGTAAGAAGGGACTGTTGGGAGATGTCATGACGTATAGACTCAATCTTGGAGGTGAAGTGGGTAGCAAAGTCGACAGCAGAGAGCATGGTGGGGAGTGGGAGAGGGGGAGGAGAGAGGAGGGAGTTGAAGGTGGCAAAAAGCCGACGGGGGTTGGAGGATTGGGAAGAAATGAGAGCTTTGAAGAAAGATTGTTTAGAGAGGGAAAGGGCCGAACTATAAGAGGCAAGCATGAAGTTGAAGTGGAGGAAGTCAGCATGAGTGCGTGACTTTCTCCAAAGCTGTTCTGCACTGCAGGAGCATTTTTGAAGATAGCAGGTAAGTTTAGTGTGCCACGGTTGTGGTGGGGACCGATGAAGCTTGACGGTGACAGCCGGGGCGACAGAGTCAAGTGCAGCGGTAAGAGTGTGATTGTAGAAGGAGACAGCCTTATCTGGGCAAGAAAGAGTGGTGATGGGGGAGAGGAGCGAGCCCAGGGAGGAGGAGAAACTGGTAGGATCAACTGTGTCAAGATTACGCCTGGTGAGAGTAACCTTGGGGGCCAGGGACGATGAGAGGGGTGGAGAGATGCTAAAAGAGAGGAGATGGTGGCCCAAGAGAGGAAAAGGTGAATTAATGAGGTCAGAGACAGTACCGAAGTGTGAAAAAACAGATCTAGGGAGTGGCCACTGCGGTGGGAGGGAGAGGAGGTCCATTGAGAGAGACCAAGGGAGGAAGAGAGGGAGAGAAGTTTGGAGGCAGCAGGGTCTGAGGGATTATCTATAGGGATATTAAAATCCCCCAAGATCAGGGAGGGAAGGTCAGAGGAGAGAAAGTGAGGGAGCCAGGTGGCAAAATGATCAAGAAATTGGGAAACAGGACCAGGAGGACGGTAGATAACAGCAACACGAAGGAGGACTGGGTGGAATAGGCGGATAGAGTGTACTTCAAAGGAGGAAAAAGAGAGGGAGGGTTCAGGGGGAAGAACCCGAAAAGAACAGCAAGAGGAGAGAAGTTTGCCGATGCCACCACCTTCCCGTTCCCCAGGTCTGGGTGTGTGGGAGAAGGACAAGCCCCCGAAAGAGAGAGCAGCAGGAGAGGTAGTGTCCTCGGGGGATAGCCAGGTTTCAGTGATGGCAAGCGGGTTGAAGGATCTAGAGATAAAGAGATCATGGATAGAGGTCAATTTGTTACAGACTGATCTGGCATTCCAGAGACCACAGGATAGTGGAAAAGAGGGAAGAGGAGAGATGTGGATGAGATTGTTGGGGTCGCTGCTCGTCTGCAAGGGTGAGTAAGATATGGAGCGAGGGGAATGACAGGAAGAGAGGGTTGGAATTGGACGAGACGCAGAAATAACAGGGGATTTGTCAGCAGACAGGAGATGAGGGGCAGGGGAGCAAGAGGTAGGGGAGAAGTGGAGATGGGACAGATAAGGGGGTTTATGAATGGGAGAGGCAGAAGGTAGGAGTGACGTGAGGGAGAAGATTAGCTGGGGAGAAAGAGAGGGAGGAGGTAGGTAGGAGCAGATTGACGCTGAGAGAAGAGCAGCGAAGGGGACAAGAGGGAAAGGGTGTGAGTGGGGAAAGGGAGGAGAGAGGAAAAGATGTAAGAGGGGGCAGCATGTTAGGTCAGGGGCCCAGAGGCACAGAAGAGATGAGAGGAGTGAAATAGGGAGGGGGATGGGAAGTGAGAGGGGGGAGTGAGGAGGAGGAAGAATATGGAAAGGTTGGACATGGGAAGCAGGGGGACAGAGGGAGAGGACAGAAGTGAGAAAAGAATAAATCATGATAAAGCTAGAGAAGGTGTGGAATAGACAGTTGAAAGAATTCAGAAATCAAGAATGGTAAGGGCTTACAAGTGTAGTGAGGAAATGGTGAGAGCACAAGAGGTGAATAAAAAAGATTGCAAAGGTAGAAGGAGAGAAAAGAGGAAGAAGAGATGTAAAGTATGAGTCAGGGAATAAGAAGCAGAAAGGACAGCAGAGATAGCAGATGGGTGGGGTTTGAAAAAACAGTTAGGTGAAACAGTAACATCAGGCATGATTGGCAGGCAATAGTATAAAACAAGGCATAATACAAGGTGCACTGAGCTGGTTATACAAATCCACAGGACAAGAGGGTACACATTTTCTAAAAGTTCCAATTTACACTTGATCATTTAATGAATCATCATCATCAACATTTATATATATAGCGCCAGCATATTCCGTAGCGATTTACAATTGGGAACAAACAGTAATAAAACAATAATAGGTAATACATTCATACGTAAAGGTAAGAAGGCCCTGCTCACAAGCTTACAATCTATGGGGCAATGGTTTGTTACAAAAGCGTAAGTGCTACATCATATTGAATATTTGTCCAGCTAGAATCAGAGCCGGATATAGACCTCATGGAGCCCTAGGCATGGTACTGGTTTGGGGCCCCATTCCTGAAAAAATCCATAGCAGTATAGGTTTTTAGCATAGCATATACCCCTATACAGTGGAGCAGAAGGGGCTGCTTTGTGCTTTGTGCAGGTGAAAAGAGCTAAGCCACCGTCCTACAGAAAAATCCCTGCATTGCTGCATACACCATTGGCAGAAGTGTGTAGCGCCCACTCGCCGGTAACATAGGCACCATGGAAAAATTAGGTTTTTCTTTAGGAGCAGAACTTTTGTAAACAAGCTCTACAAATTCCAGGTGACATGTGAAATTAAAAAAAACATCTACATGGCACAGTTTTTATTAATATCTTAATCCCACCCACTTAATATCCTACCCACTTAGGCTATGAACAGGAATACATAAGCTGTCATGAATGTGGAACTACAAGTTGCATCATGCATTGCCAGCCTCTGCTGGAGAACCAGATGTTGTCTAAGTCTGATTTAGGCAATACAAATGTTATTCAAATGAAACAATTCAGCAATACATAATGTGTAATCATTTCAATTCCATGATGGAACTGTAATATTTTACAGAACATAAAATGTAATAGGTAGCATAACAACAGAAACTTGTAGAATACCTGAACACTCATAACACTACCTCTGTTCTGACTTTCGGACACAGTCTGATTGCTGTAACATAAGGTATCAAATCCCAGAATTCCTCCAACACAATCGCAGACTACACACACTTGGACACAGAGTAAGACTTCAGATTACAATAGCTTCAATGTGTTAAGAGGGTTTTAGGTCATTAACAAATAGGAACGAGGCAGCTCCTATCCATCATCAAACTGAACATGTCAATCTTAAGAAATGCCGCACAAACGGTTCTTCCCATTGTTTTTGTATTACCAGCACAAGGTTAAAGCAGCAAGCCCATATAGTTCTTTGTCGTTTCTTTAAAAAGTTAAGTACCTGCATCTTTTACCTTAGCTGTAGTCCTACAAATCATTATCTCCTTCTCAAAATCTCTCTGTAGGGCAGACAAATATGGCTGCTAGTCACACATTTATTCTCACAGCTTTCAGCATTTCATGTGATGTCAGAGGGGGGAGAAGGAGATGGAGGCTTTTACAATGCAGTTAGAGCTCAGATATGGGTTCCAAAGCCTCTCTGCTCATTACATCATGGGCCATGTGACTGTGGTTGCCATGGTAGTCACATGACACTGTGGAACTATGCAGAATTATACATCCTTAACAGCAACCTGAAGAAACAAACCAAGGAAAACGTGTAATTACAATTCTTATAGTCTGTCAAAATAATTTATATTTAAAAAAAACAAAAACTTTTTTTTTCATAGGATTACTGCTTTAAACAGCCATATATATTGTAATGGATTAAAGCAAAACTTCAAAACCACATGCAATATTTTCCATACTACTTATAAAAGCACCATTTGTCTGGCAATTTCACTTTGAGAGCTCAATATTCTGTTTGAATACATTTGTGACATTGTTACAAGGCCTGTAATTACTCAGTGCATCACACTGCAGTCCCTGCATCCCACTGTGGTCCCTCTTATCACATTGTGCCCCTCATTACTGTTTCTCTCACCACACTGTGCCCTCCTTTATCATTACACTGTGCCCCTTCATAATCACCCTGTGCCCTTCCATAATTGTGTTCCTCTTATCTTGTTTATTTTCCCTCACACTGTACCGTCCATAATTTTGTTCCCCCTTCTCATATTTTCTTCATTTCGTGCCCTCCGTACTTTTGTTCTCTCTCCTCTTATTTCCCTCACTCTTTGTCCTCCATACTTTTGTTCCCCCTCCTCTTATTTCCATCACTCTGTGCCCTCCATACTTTTGTTCCCCCTCCTTTTATTTCCCTCACTCTTTGCCTTCCATACTTTTTGGTTTCCCTCCTCTTATTTTCCTCACTCTTTGCCCTCCATACTTTTGTTCCCTCTCCTCTTATTTCCCTCACTCTGTGCCCTCTAAATGTTTGTTCCCCCTCCTCTTATTTGCCCTCCATACTTTTTGGTTCCCCTCCTCTTATTTTCCTCTTTGCGCTCCATACTTTTGTTCCCCTTCTTCTTATTTTCCTCTTTGCCCTCCATACTTTTGTTCCCCCTCCTCTTATTTCCCTCACTCTGTGCCCTCCATACATTTTTTTATTTTACTTACCTTTCTATTGCCTTTTTCTTTTCTCTTCTGGTCTTCTCTCTTCTTTCTTCTCCGTTGCGTTGCTCCTCTCTGTTTCTCGGTGAGTGTTCACTGAATGTCATGCAGCTTGATGACAACATTTAATGGGACAGACCAGAGAGGAGAAGAGGAAGCTTCTGGGAGCTGCAGCGGTGATGTGATTTTTTTATTATTACTTTTGTTTATCTTTTGAGTGCATATTTTTTTCCTATGCCGTCGGAGAGGAGGATGGCAGGTGGAGGGGAGCGCCCCCCCGACTTTCTTACCCTGCTCATCAATGGCACTGGGGAGGCCCCCTGTGAACTGCTGGGTCCTAGGCAGTTGCCTAGATTGCCTAGTGGTAAATCCGGCCCTGGCTAGAATGCAAGGGTACAAAGTATTTAGTGGGCTGCATGCTCAGTCACACAACTATGTTGGTCAGAGGGTTGTTGTCTTGTGTTAGCTCTGTAGAGGGTGGTAATAAGGTAACCTAGGGAGAATAAGAGGGTGGTAGAGGAATATTATAAGCTTGTCTGAAGAGGTGGGTTTTCAGAGAACGCTTGAAGATTTGGAGACTAGAGGAAAGTCTTGTGGTGCGAGGGAGTGATTTCCATAAATTGGGTGCAGCCCGAAAAAAGTCCTACAAGCAAGAATGGGAGGAAGTGATGAGAGTGGAAGAGATCTTGTACCGAATGGAGGCGTCGAGTTGGGAGATATTTTGAGACAAGTGAGGAGATGTATATTGGTGCAATTTTGTTGATGGCCTTGTATTTTAGCGAAAGAATTTTATATTGGATTTGTTGAAAAACAGGCAACCAATGTAGAGACTGACAGAGTGACTTGCAGATATAAAACGATTTGCAAGGAAAATCAATCTAGCCGCTGCATGCAAAATAGATTGTAGGGGCTTGAGTCTGATTTTGGGAAGACCAGTAAGGAGGGAATTACAATAGTCGATGCGGGAGATGATGAGCACATGAATTAAAGTTTTTGCAGTGTGTTGTGTGAGATATGTAAGTATTCTGGAAATGTTTTTTAGATGTATGCAGCATGATGTATATATAGAGTTGATGTAGGGAACAAAAGATAGTTGTGAATCAAGGATTACACCTAGGCATCGAGCTTGAAGGGTGGGATTTATGGTCATGTTGTCAACAGAAATAGAAATGTCAGGCAGTAAGCTTCTATTGTTGGGTGGGAATATTATTAATTCTGTTTTTGAAAGATTGAGATTGAGTTGGCGAGAGGTTACCCAAGATGAAATGGTAGAATGACAGTCAGTTACGCGAGACAACATAGATGGTGTAGATAGAGAATAGCAGAGGACCTAGAACTGAGCCTTGTGGTACTCCAACTGATAAAGGAAGCAGAGTGGAGGTTGTTCCAGCGAAATTTACACTGAAAGAACGATTAGATAGGTAGGATGAGAACCAGCATAGGACAGTGCCTTGAAGAAGTAGGGTTTGTAGCGTCTGTATCAGAGATGCTCAGGCTCGGTTATTTGGAAACCAAACACACCCAACTTAGGGGATCCGAGTACCGAGCAGAGTCAAAGTCAGAGTCAGAGTCGGATTCAAAAACGAGGCAAAACATCATTGTGACATTGTCGGATCTCGCGAGTTTTGGAATCTATAAATACCTCCCTTCACGGCAATCTAGCGCCATTTGAGAGAGGGATACAGAAGGGGTAGCATAGAGTGTAGAGCAGTTGGGCAGGCAACATTAGAGAATTGAAAGAGAAGGGTGGTAGCAGTGTTAAACAAAGTAATCAGCTCCATAGCTCCAGTATTAAATCTCATTGCAGAAAAATACAAATACTAGTGCTGCTGGCAGGGTTGGTGTAATTCTGCAGTCCAATTCTACTGTGTTATATAGGTAATACACAGATAGGAGAGCTCCAGTGTTAAATCGCATTGCATAAAAATAAAAAAAATAGTGCTGTCAGGGTTGGTGTAATTCTGCAGTACAATTATACAGTGTTATATAGGTAACACAAAAATGAGAGCTGCGTTGCTAATTGTCATTGCTGAAATACAAATAGTAGTCCTTGCAGGCTTTTCTTCTGATTTTGCACCAAAAGTGTACGTTGTTATATACACCGAAAGACAAGAGCTCCATTGTTCCATTGCTGAACTACAAATACTAGTCCTTTTAGGCTTTTCTTCTGAATTTGCACCAAAAAGTGTACAGTGTTATATACACCCAAAGTTAAGAGCTCCATTGCTAATTGTCATTGCTGAAATACAAATACTAGTCCTTGCAGACTTTTCTTCTGAATTTGCAGGCAAATTCAGAAGTGTTATATAGGTAAAAGACAAAGAGGAGTGCTCCATTGCTTAGAGTCATTGCTGAAATACAAATAGGAGGTCTAGCAGGCTTGTCTTCTGAATTTTCAGGCAAATCCTACTGCGTTATATAGGTAACAGACAAAGAGGAGTGCCCCATTGCTAATTGTCATTGCTGAAATAGAAATTATAGGGCTGGCTTGGTCTAAATCTGCAGTTACATTTACTGTACCATAGCTCACTCAGAAACAGGAGGGGTGACATTGTTGTTGTCACTCTCCAGTCTCAGTCATGATGATACTAATCTCTCTACCTCATGTGCTAAAGCCTATGCTCAAGTGCATAGTGGTTTTAAGTCAGTGAAACAAAAATGTAGATAAAAAGCTTGTACCTTTTTAAAGAAAAAAAAACCTCTCTAATAAAGGTGAAAGTTTACTGTAAAAAAACATAAAATTGCCAATATACCATTCTACCCAAAATATTACCAGGCATACCAGCATCAGGTAGCTCCCTTCTCTTAGCTAGATTTCAGCAACTGCAATCTACACTGTCATCATATTCACCCTCATCATTGTGTACATCTACCTCAAACAATACTAATTCATCCCTGCTGGAATCCACCATCACAGAAGTCTGTGCCTTCCTCATGGAATTTGTAGTTCATTTTATGGCAGAGCTGTCACGATTTTCGGGCAATTCTTTTAAAGCAGAGCAAATGTCAAAATGTTGTGCTGACTCATCTCCATCACCACTGGGTGTCTTGGGAAAGCTACGTTTTTTTCCAAGAAGCAGTTGCCAGAGAAACTGAAGGAGGAGACGTCATTACAAGATGTTGATAGCTCTTGGATCCTGGCATAGCGAATTAAGTCCTAGATCTACAATTACAATATAGTTAGCGGATTTGCTTAGTTAAATTTCATCCTTCAATTTCAACACCAAGTTGAGTGTGTGCGGAAAAAAAGAAATGTGAAGGAATTCCCCCCCCCCCACTGTAATGCTCTAACAATATTGGTGGCGCTATCAGAAATCACATATCCTCAGGAGAGTCCAAGAAGGATTAGCCATGTTGCAATGACATCCCTTAGTTTTTGTAACAGATTGTCAGCTGTATGCCTCTCAGTGAAGCCGCTGATACACAGAGTAGCCTACTTCTGAAAAATTTGACGCACTTGGGTACATGCTGCTGCTCTTTCTGCTGGTGAGGGCGAATTACCAACCCAGTGGGCTGTCATAGTCATATAATCTTTAGTTTGCCCAGTTCCGCTTGTCTCCATATCTGTGGTTAAGTGTACAATGGGTAGAAATGTATTTTGTAGCCCAATAATTAAATTTTTACGAACTTTCTGGTATAGGGGAGGAATAGCTTTTCTAGTAAAATGGTGTTGTGATGGAATTTGGTAATAGGGACAGAAGACCTCAAGAAACTGTCTAAAACCAGCTGCATTAATAGTGGATATTGGACGCAGATCTAATACTAGCATTGTCCCCATAGCATTTGTGATCCGCTTTGCAAATGGGTGACAACTTTCTTACTTTCTTCCTCTAGCAAAGGATTGTTTAACAGTCAATTGTTGTAAACTACTAGTAGTATTCTCCTGGGTTGAAGATAGACCCCCAGCAGCAGCAGGACTAACACTCAATAATTCTTTAGAGGAATCATGGTCAGTGGAGGAGTCATCTAGCCTTAGCAACTTGGATGCAGGATTAACTCCCATCACTTGTGAGGATATTGATCATGAAGGTGTTGGGGTTGTAGATTGCAGGTGCTGGTATCTAGATGAGAAACGGGAGTTAGATGATGCTGGACTGCTTGTTGTAATTTTTTTAGCATAAGTTTCTGATTTTCCCAACAGCTTTCCATGAACTCGCTTCAAATGCCGTAACATGGGTGAGGATCCTAGATGTTTAAGGTCCCTACCTCTACTGAGTGTGGCTTTACAAACGCTACAAATGGCTAGACAACTGTTGTCAGGATTTGTTCAAAAATAATTCCACACATAAGAGGTGGATTTTTGGTGAAAATGGCCTTTTTCTTATCACTGGCAAGAACTGCTGCAATCTTTGTTTGAAAGTGTATGAAAATAATATTGAGACCAAATGCAGCAGAGAGATCCAGGAGAACCAGAAGAGAGTAATAATCTTAAGTTTTAGCTGTGATCAAATCATTGACAACCTTGGTCAGCGCAGTCTCTGTGGAGTGTTGAGAGCGAAAGCTTGATTGAAGAATATCCAATAGTTTGGATCCTTTTCAATCAGGAATGAATTAATTGTTATTTCTACAGATAATATTATAATAAAGGTAATTATGGGTCAGGTCCACTAAAAAGTAAAGTGTTTGGTCTCATATTAAACAATATTTCACCAGAATTAACCCGGTTTCGACAGAATATCGATCGCATCTAGTGGTCACAATTTATGAGCAATATGAGATTAATAATTAAAAGCACTCTTCTAATGGGTCAGTTTAAACCGTTTTTTTGGTGGGAGGACACGTAGGCAACAGTTGGAGTGAGCAGCCCCCTTGTTTGGGAGAAGATCAAGTTAACTGACCTATGAACAGCAGTCTACTGGAACATTGTTAATCCTGGAGCAATAAAGACCTCTCAGTGTTATCTGTGTATATTTTGTCACATCATCAGTGTTTTTTTTCTAAACTTAACAACATAAAAGCAGCCTCTGATTTAGGAACAGTCTCACTCTTAGCAGACATCAGGGTTGACAGACTGTTTCTGGATCCAGAGGCTGCACAATATATATATATAGGTTGTACTTTGTATTATTATTGTGTTCTGCTTAATTTTGCTATTAAATCTCTTTTGTTCTTTGGAACCACATTAATCGCATCACACAATATTTATTGATAGCGACAGTACAAACATTACACAGGAGACAGTCCCAAGGGTTGTGTCTTTATTGTGGCAGTGAAAACATTCAGTATGAGAATACCCGAAGAAGTTGGGAAACTTCAGGGCCTATGGAAAGATGGTGACAAAGCAACTCTCTGTCTTCAAACTCCTTTCAGATCGCAGTGGAAATTTCCTTTGACATGGTTCATTTTCCTACTGTTGCTCTAATGGACAGCAGGAAACTTTATTGACGAGGAAGTTGCACAGAAAAACTTGCAGATGTCTTCTGCAAAGAAGCAACAGACTTACTTCCACCCCATAGGCCATATGTCTGCGCCTTTGACCTTATGCCTGGGGCTAAACTGCTTAAAGGCCAACTGTTCATCTTGCTTTCACTAAACCTCAATGCCGTGGAAGATTATGTTTCTGAAAACTTAGCAAAAGGCTTTATTAGACTTTCCAAGTCTCCTTTGGATGTTTGCTAATTCTTCAAGGCCAAGAAAGATGGGGGTTTGAGACCCCATGTTGATTACAGGGGACTGAATCGGCGAACAATTAAAATATATATCCTCTCCCACTCATTCCTGAGTTATTTAATTAATTGAAGAGAGGATTAATTTTCAGAGCATGCAACCTCATATGAATTCATTAAGGAATGAGTAGAATACAGCATTCAGTACTCATCCTGGGCATAATGAATACCTGGTCATGCCTTTGCAATAAGTAATGCCCCTGCTTTATTTCAAGAACTGATTAGTGATGCCCTGAGAGAGTTTCTTGGGAGGTACGTCATCCACTGATGGACTGTTTTGAAATCTTTCACTGCCTGGCTGACGTGGTTAGTGTTACGAAAGCCAGAAAGTTGGAATGGTCTTGATCTCTGCTTGAGTGACAGATACCCCAGAGACGTGCGGAGTCTAACGGAGGAGAGGTATTCACCAGGGATTCCCACAAGGGAATATGGTCTTAGCTGCTCTCAACCACAGGTCGTGGTCCTCTAGGCAGTGCAGAGCAGATAATACAGATAACCACAAAGTAACTGTAAGGCATTATGGAATGTAGCCTGAGGTGTATGGAATTCCAGAACAGGACAGGTGCTGTGCGATGATCAGAAGTATAGCCACGAATCTCGATAATAGGATAGGCTGAGCAGGAAGTAGTCACAGGTCTAAGCAGCAGAATAAGCTGAACATATATATCTCTGAAGCGATGCACTGCGGTGCGCAGAAGTACTGAGATCCACACAGCTGATATAACTCTGGAACAGGACCGATGATGAGCGATACTCTGCAGTGAGGTCACAGGTCTTGACTGTGGAATAAGCTGAACAGGTAATGCTGTGAAGCGATGAACTGCAGAGAGCAAAAGTACTGAGATCCACACAGCTGATATAGCTCTGGAACAGGACCGATGATGAGCGATGCTGCAGCCGATTAATGGACGACCTAACTTGCGAAAACAGGAACAAAGGTAAGTATGAGCACGGAAGGGCGTCAGAAGAGATGCTTCCTATCAGGTAGGAGACCTGATGAACTGACACCCATAGAAAAGATGAGAACCCTTATAAAGGGAACTGGCTGATGATCCACCTATCACCATGTAGAAGAGGTTTTTAAAGGGGTTGCGCATGTGCAGAATGCTTGGCAAGATGGCGCCCGAGGATAGAAGAATGCCAGGCTGTACAACAGATAGGAGTAACCAAGGGAAACCCATGTATACAAGTCTCAGAATGGAACTAAACCGGTGAAATGAGTGATAGTTAGTTATCCACTGACAGGCAGGCAGCAAAAGATTTGAAAAAAGTGGTTCAAGTAGAAGAAGCAGCACAGCTCTAAAGAGCTGTAATTGTGTCCATATAATTAACAAGTAATAAAAGAAAAAAAATAAACATTATTGCTGGGCTGCCCATTTCCTCTCTGGTGGCTGGCTATACCCCTTCAGCGCATACAATTTTATGGGACCCTACCATTGCATTTACCCTGTGGGCCCTTCATGAGCCAATCCGACACTGGACCCTTAGGATGTAATAAGAGGGTCAAATGGTCAAAGCTTGCCCAATTTTGTCAAATTAAACACTGATCCTCTTGCTCAGTAGTAAAGTCTGGCCTGTATATGGCCAGCTAACCATCTGAGTTGAATGAGTTCTGATGCTTGCTAATTTACCTGTTTTCTTTATATAAATTTTCCATGGTAGGTACACATGTTAAATACACTGATAGTGTCCTCTCAGATGTAAAACAGAGTTGCAGGTCTACCTTAAATGCAACAGTGACAATTGCTGCTCCAAAGGGAAAGTCCATTCTTATTGCACTTCAAAAGGGAGAGTTCATTGTGGGTCTGCAGAGGACCCAGTCAAACACACACATATTGTTTATCTGGTCTTGTGTGTTGTCTCTCGCACACTGTATACATTCAGTGTATAGATTGCGCACTTCCGGTCCATACCCAGCATGGTGTTCCACAGGGAGACTATCTTCAGCATCTGTTTATGGATCAGATAGGCAACATTACCTTTAGTTTATTGTAAGGCTTTTAACCTTTCGTTTAATAAACGTTCTTAGACTATTTCACACGTGTGGCCACTTGTTGTGGGCTATTATTGTTTTTCCTCAGGCTTATTCTCCTTTCCACATAGTTTAAGTGTTATCACTGAAGGACACTAAAGAGAGAGAAGCAAGGGTTTTAAACAGACAAGCCCTGTTTAATTTATCAATTGTACGCAGTTTATATTTGATAATTTCATATTATATGGTACCAGGCAATATTACACTGTGAGCACACTCTGGCGCTATTTGATATATATTGTGGAAAAGGTAACCACAATAGGCCCTATCCAGCAGGGAAAGGTACAGCCAGGGTTAATGCTCCTGCTGGTACCTGGAGCAAGGAGCACATACACAGGTGCACTACATGGGTGTGATTCTGTGTGTGTGTGTGTATAAAAGGATTGTGGGAACTGGTGGGCAGGGCTTCCGATGCTGATGAGCAGCCGGACGATAGTGAGGGGCTGTGGATATAGTTAGTTGTTAGCTATGGATTCTTTATGTTTACGTTATGCTGATTATGCTGTTTTATGCTAAAAATAAAACAGCTATTGCTTAAGCCTGGACTGAGGAGCCTTTTACTTGATGATTTCTACAAAGTGGTGTCATCATGGGATCTTAAAAGGATAGCCAAAAACACAGCTGCCCACCTAGTCATCCAGACAACAAAAGATAAGTTTGATTTACAGAAAAAAGTTGTGTGTTTTCTGTTTCCCTACTGCTTGTTTTGTTCCTCCTTGAAGGTAAAATGTAGCAAAGTGCTGCTAGTTAAGACATTTGAAAAAGTTTTTTTTATGGTGTGCATATCTTTCTCTGTTTTCTCTATTTTACTACTTGTTTTGTTCCTCCTTGGAGGTAAAATGTAGCAGCTGCAATTATATGATAGACTACAACAGATCGGCCCGTTGGTTAAACAACATCTGACGGAAGTACAGGGACTGCAAATGAAGGGTTATGATAACCGAGCCACCCTACGCACCTTTAACCCAGGTGACAAGGTGCACGTCCTAGTGCCAACTCAGGAAAGGAAGTTGTATGCACATTGGCAAGGCCCTTATGAGGTAATAGAGCCCATATATGTGGTCAATGTGGCATCATCATTTATTTATATAGCGCCACTAGTTTTGCAGCGCTGTACATAGAACTCACTCTGCATATATATATATATATATATATATATATATATATATATACACACAATACATACATACATACATACATACATACAGGGCCGCCGAGAGGGGGAAAGGGCGGGTACTAATTACCCGGGCCCGGGCATGTCTTGCGCTGCTGATTTTTTTTTTTTTTCAAAGCATTTTTTTCCTTTTTTTTTTTTTTTTTTTTTTTGCGGCGGGGGGCTCGGTCATTGGTGGGGGGAGCAGGCTGGTTAAAAAACAACCAAACCATACTCACCTAATCGCGGAGCCGGCATCCCTCCTCTCTGCTGCTCTGTGCTCCATTCAGACTGTCTGAATGCCGGATGTGATGTCATCATGTCATGCCCAGCATTCAGTCAGTCTGGAGCAATGGAGCACAGAGCAGCAGAGAAAACCAAGAAAGGAGAAAAGGTAAGTGAAGGGAGGAAAACGAGGGGGGCATAGAGGGGTTAAAAATGGGGGGGGCAGCATGATAGAGGGGTTAAAAAATGAGGGGGGGCACAGAGGGGTTAAAAAATGGGGGGGGGGCAGCAAGACAGAGGGGTTAAAAAATGAGGGGGGACACAGAGGGGTTAAAAACGGGGAAGCAGCATGACAGAGGGGTTAAAAAATGAGGGGGTACAAAGGGGTTAAAAAATGGGGGGGGCAGCATGACAGAGGAGTTAAAAAATGAGGGGGGCACAGAGGGGTTAAAAACGGGGGGGGGCAGCATGACAGAGGGGTTAAAAAATGAGGGGGGCACAGAGGGGTTAAAAAACGGGGCAGCATGGCACAGTGGGGTTAAAAAACAGGGGTCAGCATGGCACAGTGGGGTTAAAAAATGGTGGGCAGCATGGCACACAAAAGCAGCATGGAGGGCGCAGTGTGATTATAAGGCATGGCGATGATGAAGGGGCACATTATTGTAATATTGGAGCTGGAGGAAAGCCTAATTATTAATCGTGGATGGTATTGATTTAACGCCAGGGTTGTTTGGAATTATCTAAATGTAGCTATTTTTTCCAAATAGGGCCCCCAGCATTCCAGGATCCAGACAAGCCGCAACTAAAGAAACTTGCAGCAACAGGTAATGAAAGTGAGAAGAACAGGTAGGAGAGAGCAGGACAGTATGTGAAATGTTGTGATTCTAGTAGGGACAATGTCAATTTTTGGTGAGTGTTGTGCCCAATGTAAGGTGGAGGCCAAGACTGAACTCTTTGTGTACACACTGCATTTTTTCTATACTACACTTTGGTGCTAGATGTCCTAAAAGTCAAGAGTGCTTGGACATATGTGATGCTCGGGTGAATTGAGAGCATAGTGATTTTGATGTGTTAGCCACGACCCAATGTCGCATTATCCACGACCTCAAATGCATGACCACACCAGCGAAAAATTTTGCGCCACCATAAAGCGGCGCAATTTTTTTTACCATACTCAACTATTAGGAGGGCCCCATGAATTTGTTGTACCGGGGCCCTGAATTCCTCTTGGCAGCCTTGCATACACACACACACACACACACACACACCCACACACACACCCACACACACACACACAGTACTGTGCAAAAGTGTGTGAAAAAAACACTGCAACGTGAGAATGTTTTTAAAAATAGAAGTGTTAATAGTTTATTTTTATCAATTAACAAAATGCAAAGTGAATGACCAGAAGAGAAATCTAAATCAAATTAATATTTGGTGTGACCACGTTTTGCCTTCAAAACAGCATCAATTCTTCTAGGTACACTTGCACACAGTTTTTGAAGGATCTTGGCAGTGAGGTCTTTCCAAACATCTTGAAGAACTAACCACAGATCTTCTGTTGATGTAGACTTGCTCAAATCCTTCTGTTGCTTCATGTAATCCCAGACAAACTCGATGGATGTTGAGATCAGGGCACTGTGGGGGTCATATCATCACTTCCAGGACTCCTTGTTCTTCTTTACGCTGAAGATAGTTCTTAATGACATTGGCTGTATATTTGGGTTCATTGTCCTGCTGCACAATAAATTTGGAGCCTATCAGACGCCTCCCTGATGGTATTGCATGATGCATAAGTACCTGCTTGTATTTCTCAGCATTGAGGACACCATTGAGGACACCTAACCAAATCTCCAACTCCATTTGCTGAAATGCAGCCCCAAACTTGCAAGGAACCTCCACCGGTTTTAGTCTTGTAGGCTCTAAAGTCCCAGGAAGGTTGGTTCATTTGGGAAGAAGCTTACCAAAGAGTGTATTCAGCTTTAGGAAAAACTGGTAAAGGTCCCTGTGATGTAAATGGAGAGAGAAGGGAGGGCTTCATTTACAAGGCCCAGTGCGGGTCTTCTGTTCTGCCAGTTTGACAGCAGACTGGTTAATGGTGACACCTGTGTGAGGTGTTTAAAAAGCTGCTAGGCAGTTTCATTTGTCTATCATACCTCAGGAGAAGGTTGGATGCCTCCTGATGGACTCTGCAAATGGTGACCACTTACCTCTTTATTATGCATGTGTGAAGGTCATTCAGGAGAGAGGGTGTTCCTGTATGTTTAACTAGTGCCGGACAGGCAAAGTGTTTATTTTGAAGTTTTCTTTGTTTTTTTGGTTTGATAAAACTGGCCAGTTGTACCAAAACATTGGACTTCTCTGCTGCTATACACTACCATCTACCTTAGGAGATGACACCTGTTCCCTTAACCTGGTTACTATATATTAACCAAATATTGACCTGGAACAGTGCTACTGTTATTTTGCCAGATGCTGTTCTGATTTCAACAAGTAGAGGTGTGCAACATCCACAAGGTTAATACACCAGGTTTTAAGCAGCTTCCACAGAGTTATTCATAGAAAGATGTATAGTTCCTTAAACTGGACACTTGGGTGGTCAGTAACACTTGGACAAGGTGGAAAATGACTTCTTGCACCATCATTTTTAAGACAGAGCCAGGCACACTTACAGTTAATTTATACAATCATAAAGACCAATAATAGAATCCAACAGTTAAATTGCTGGCCCTTACCCTTCACTAAAGACACACAGAGTCCCTTAAACCCCCAGCAAATGTTAAACTGACACTGTGAATAAGCCTCTGTGTGTCTGCATCAGTTTGTCACTTCATGTTAGTGATCTAGTCAATCATGCAAAAAAGCAGTTTCTCTACTTGTGGTCAGCTCTGATTTCGCACAGCGACATTGTTAGACAATGATAATGGCTAAAGTGCAGTTCTAGGAAGTCTTGACACTATCCTATTCCTCTGCTAAGGAAACAAGTTAAGATTGCAAACTCCAAAAAAGTTGCTATTCTTTGTATGCCTAGCTGGTAAGTAATTAGAAATACACATTTTTAGTATCTCTTTTGTAACTATCTAGAGAAATTATTAAAATACCAGTACTTCCAACAGTTCCCACACTACAAAGACCAATCAGACCACACTCAGAATATACTTTCCCACACAAATGAACCCCTTCTCAGATGACTTCATAAATCATGTTCCTAAGGATGCATAGCATGTGCAATATTTGGCAATGCTCCTTCAGTTCAAGCTTAATATAGCTTGTACCTGTAGTTATCCCAAAATGCCTCAACCAATAGAAGAAAACATGGCTATAGCAGCCACTAATGTGCAATAAAACACTTTATTTTTAATTGTACAAGTTTTTCATCTTGATTCTTATAATTTATTAAACAAGCAGGCTTTTCTGTAATGATAGTACAGATAAGTACTGATAGTTCCTTCACATCAGTACCATTTGCTGCTGAGTCCGGAACCAGAAATACTGTCCACCGTGGCAAGATAGTACATCTGAGAACACCCTGCAGGTTTCATCGTGCAGCTCCTGCACACCCACTCCTGGTACTGATTCTTAAATAGTTACATGTCAAGTATCCCAATTACCACTTTGTACACTTTTGGTGGAAATCATCACAAAATCTTGGCTACTATCACCACCCATATCCCTGGAATGAGCAATGCATTATACAATGGAAAACCATGTAAAGAACCAAGATTTCCACTCCAAAATGGCTACTGCAAACAAAATTTCTCATCATAAACGATCACCAAGGTGTGTTAAAAATGGCAAGGATTCAAACCTTAAACCATAGACCCATAACTGTTAAATAATAAATCTATGTAGGTTTCATACCAATAAGGATGACCATCTATGTTCACTGATAAGCTTGAACCGATAATGGCAAAATGATGCAACAATTAAAAACATGAAACCGACACTCAATGTATGGTGTTCACTGTCAGAGATAGAATCCTAATAGTCCAGTTATGCTGCAATCGTAAAACAAAAAAAACTTAAAAACAAAATACAAAAGTAATAAAAAAAAAGAAAGGAAAATTCTTCTCATAACCCATTCATACTGCACCAAAATCCCGGGTTTTTGCCGGGGCGAGCTCAAATGACCCGGGTCTTGGTGCAGTATGAATGGTCTTCAACCCGGGATTTATCGAGGGGTAATTCCCGGGTCGGACCCGGGTTGCCTGCACTATGAATGGTGCAACCCGGGTTTTTCAACCCGGGTTGCACAGAAAACAAGCTGATTGGCTGTCTGCCTGTCTCTGGAGGATGATGTCATCGGTGGGAGCCCGTGGAAGAAAAAAAAAAACAGTCACCTTTCAATGACATCACCATTTTTCAGCCAATGAAAACTGCTCTGGTGATGACTCCCACAAATTGCCAGGTCACATACTTGTGCAGTATGAATGGGGTCAACCCGGGAAATTCCCGGGTCCGAGGTGCAGTATGAATGGTGTTTCTGAGCTGGGACGCTCCGAGCCCCAGCAAAAACCCGGCTTGAAAAACCCGGGATATTGCCGGGGCGGCAGTATGAAAGCGGTATCACTGAAAAAACTGTCCAGAGCTTCAGTTCCATGAAGTGTAACATTTCTAAGTCTTTATATATTATATTTAGGGGATTAAAAGTACAATAAAAATGTACGTCTCCCATACCATATTTATCAAAAGAATACTTTACCAACATGGAGGTTCCAATCCTTACAAAATTGTAAACATCAAATAAAATTTGCGACAGCGCACAAGAGCCACTAAATAAAAATAGGACTGGTCCTAACAAACTAAAAGTTCACTAGATAGTAGAGTTAACTATATTCACAAAATGTAATGAATTTGACATATAAACAAGAGCTCTTGTATAAAATGCTTGTTAAAACAACAAAACAAACAATATGGCCAATTGCTAAACTATATATACTAGTTACTCAAAGAAAACACATCAATCTAAAATAAATCCCTAGAAATATTGCCATAAACCACCTTATACTGCAGATTTTTTGCTTAATACATGAGTATAATTTACAAGGAAACTAGAATAATTCAAATCTGTTTTCATATAAAATTGTAAACAAATCTACCATCTCAATTGAATATAATTGAACCTAAAAGTATGTGTATATAATAATCTCCAAAAAATTCTAACCCTATATAGCACACCACTTTAATATCCATTTATTAAAAGTAGGCAAGTACAAAGGGGTTTCGCAAGAAAAGAAGATCAATCTACTCATTTAATCCATTAGGCATTAGGGAATTGAGGGTATAGATCCTGTACAACTTTCTCTCTGACAGGGCCATCTGCCTATCACCCCTTCCCCCGCCGCTGCGGCCTAATGCAACTTGCTCTCTCCCCTTAAACTAAAGACTACGCACATCTGAATTATGCTTGCGCTAAATGCCTTGGTAGGCTATATGTGGTCCCTTTAATCCTAATATTCCCCTGATGCTCCAGTATTATATTATATTGCATCTCCATTTGATCATATAAGTAACGAAAATGTAATCCACTTCAGGTAATCCACTTTTTAACCTGATATTCCTCCACTGTTTTGACCTAAAAATTATTTATTATTTTGTCCATATGACTTCATATATTACAATGGGTGCACAGAAAACTCCTATGAACATTTCTAGTTGTTAAGCAATCTGAATCACTAAAGTTAGATTTTTTTAGGATTTTCCTGCAACATACTTGGATCTCGGATTGTCTTCATATTTTTCATCTTTTTAAAACTAACAGGGGTTTTGGAGAAGTATTGTTGTGATTAATAATATGGGAAACTGACATTTTTGTCCAGACTTTTTATACGACAAATAGATATAAGGACTTAGAAGTGATACACTTCTGGGAAATGATGGTATCAACAGTTTTTTTCAATAAGTTTTTCTTTTATTTTTATAGTTTGTATGTTTTCTAAATATTGTAGCAGAACTGGAGCATGAGGATTGTGTCTCCCAATGACAACTGACATTCTTTGAATGGTAGTTTCATGTTTTTACTGTTTTAACATTTTTACTTAGTTGGATATAATGGGCGGGCATAGATGGTCATCCTTATTGGTATGATAACTGCATAGATTGACTATTTCATGGTATGGACATAAGTGGTCTTGGGGAACTTGTTTTCTTCTCTTGGTGGTGTTATTTTGGAGTAATTACAGGTAGAAGCTGGAATTCCCTGTATATTAACTTATAGGAAGACAAAGTGATTTAGGTGTTAGAATAAACCAGCCTACTTGACATCTGGACTATAGGTACCCTTCTGAAAGAGGTCACCTTGATGTGGTAGATGGGCATCCACAGCTTGATCAAAATGTTCATTAAAAACCTCATGTTTTTTCTAGAAGTTATATTAGAGTTTACATTACTGCAGCATTTAAAATAATGTATGTCTGTCTTTAATTATGCATAAATAAGGTCTTAGTGCTTACAGTGTTTATAAAATGTTCCAAACCTCCTATTGCTTCATAAAAAATATCTGGTTTGATGGCTCTAAATTTCTGTTCCTTCTGATAAGTGCTCATGTAAACTCTTAAATTTTTCTTACAAAACTGATGTGTACAAAGTGCTCCAAAGATTGCTTCCACTGTTACTGGATGCAAACTACTACACAAGTGCTGAAATCAGGAGTTGCACATCCTAATTATTAGAGATGCTCAGGCTCGGTTTTCTGAAAACCGAGCCCGCCCAGACATAGAGGATCCGAGTAGGCTTACAAGACAGCTCGTTACTTTCACGCGTCCTCGGATCTGAATTGAGGCAAAACGTCATTGCTGCGTTGTCGGATCTCAGGGGTTTTGGATTCCATAAGTACCTCCCTCCCCAGGATATCCAGAGCCATGCTCACACAGAAACAGGGGTAACGGTGCTCTTGCCACTCTCCAATGCCATTGCTCAGTGCCACTGCTCATACAGAAACAGGAGGGGTAGCAGTGCTCTTGTCACTTGACAAAAATTGACTGGAAATGATTGGAAATTAATGTTATTGAGGTTAATAATAATGTAGGGATAAAAAAGTGCCAATTTATGGGATTTTAGCCCCCCCCCCCCCAAAAATAACAAAAAAAAAAAATCAGGATTTTAGAAAACAATCAGGATCCAAAACCAAAGCCAAAACATGTGAGGGCGGTTTTGCCAGAACCAAAGCCAACACACGGCGTTAATCCAGATTCAAAACCAAAACACGGGGGTCAGTGAACATCTCTACTAATTATTCATTACGACTCTTGCTAGTTGATGGGACTGCAATGTATTAATATCAATGTAATCACAACACGAGAAATTGATACTTAGTTAACGATATATGGTATTTTATTTGCAAGCAGCAAATACGGCGCAGTTACTTGGGCTCTCGGAGAATAGACAAGCTGTGATAATGAACAAGAAGGGAGTTGTGCATGCATCAGGGTCCAGTGATCATAACATCATCCATTTGGAGACATTTGAAGTGAAGTCTGCTTAAAAGGTAATAAAAAGGAGAAATATAGGGTCTTTAAAACTAGTGGGAGAAAATTGATTAGCACCATTAGCCTCAGAATCCAACTAAGAATAACACAGATAAGATATCATTGGAAAGCCAACACAGGATGAGACTGATCAGGAAGAAGAAGTTGGAGGGAAGATTCATTAAAAGGAAAATAGTGACTTTCTATTATATGTGAGAAATATCATTGAGACTGGAAACTGGGAGCCCCAATAGCAGGGCCTGATTAAGGGTTCTGACTGCCCTTGGCTAATACACCCGTAGCGCCCTCCATTCCCGTCAAATCATTAAAGGAAGATTCAGGGGTATTCTCCAGCAAACAAATTTAGATAGATTATCTTACCTGTTCTTGCTGTTCTTTCATGCTTGTTCTTGCAGCTTTGTTGTCGTTTAGCTGTCTTCTGGAAAGTTGGGGTTCTGTTTTGAAAATGTGCAAACATTACAAACCCTCAATGGTTGGGCTCTTTAGAGAGCTTCCCCATGAACACCACACAATACAGAGATCATGCCCCCCCAGCAGACATTTCCTCAACCACTAGGTCCCTTCATGCCTCCCATGACCCACTTCTCAAATTGTTTCATCACCTACCCCCTCCCCCAGACAATTCATCATTCATTTTAGCTCTTCCCACATACCTTCCACTTGCTCTTCCCCCCTGCCATTAGATCACTGTATCCATTAACACACTGACCCCCTCAATACACTGTACCCTTTGTCACACCTTGCCCCTCCTTCAGCACACATTGTCCCCATTCAGCACACACTATCTCCCTTTCAGCACACACTGTAGTCCCTTTAACACACACTGTCCCCCTTCAGCACACATTGTCCCTCTTATTACACACTGCCCCCCTCCAACACACAATGCTCCCCCTCCAGGACACACTGTCTCCCCTCTTCAGCACACACTGTCCCCCCTTCAACACACACTGTCCCCTTCAGCACATATTGTCCCCCTTATTACACACTGCCCCCTTCAGCACACACTGCCCCCCTTCAGCACACACTGCCTCCTTCAGGAAACACTGCCCCCTTCAGTAAACACTGCCCCCCTTCAGCACACACTGTTCCCTTTCAGCACACACTGCCCCCCCCCGTCAGCACACATTGTCCCCCTTATTACACACTGCCGCTCTTCAGCACACAATGTCCCCCTATTGCACAATGTCCCCCTTCAGTACACATTGTCCCCCTTATTACACAATTCCCCCTTATTACACACTGCCCCCCCTTCAGCACACAATGTCTGCCCTCAGCACAGAATGTGCCACCCTCAGCACACACAATGCCCCCACCTCAGCACACACAATGTCCCCCCCATTTAGCACACACAATGTGTCCCCTCCCCTCAGCACACAATGTGTCCCCTCCCCTCAGGACACAATGTGTCCCCCCCTCAGTACACCCTTCTCATTACACTCTCCCCGTCCAGAACACTATGTCCCTGCATAAACACAAATCTTTACTTACCTGTCTTCTGTCTTCTTCTCTTCTCTTCTGTCGGCAGTTCCTCTTCTGTCAGTTCCTCTCATGCAGCTCCTCACTGGCACAATCGAGACGTGATGATGACATCACGCATGACAGTAAGTGAGGAGCAGAGGTGAGGAGAGGGGAAGGGTGGAAGGAGGGGGAGGTAACAGCAGCATGGAGGAGCGGGGGAAGGGAGAGAGCAGCATCGTGGAGACAGCACAAGGGACGCGCAAGATCAAAAACAAAAACATAAAAAAACCTTAAATGCTACCGGCGCTGAGCCTCCCTGGTCCCAGTGCCCCAGGCTGCACCCTATTGGTTAATCAAGCCCTGCCCAATAAGATCAATCTTCTAAAAGGGGAAGTGCAGGTAACAAGTATTTAGGTATGTGCATCTTGAAGATTTTAATTAGACTGGATGTACTGCAGACATTTCTATACCTTTAGGAGGTCCTAGTCCTAGGTTATTGCAAAGTAACAAGAGTTTGAAGAAAATGTAAGGTGAAACGTTTACATTGCAGCAAATGGACATGTTCATGTAAGTTCATCATAATTAGATGTAGACACATGTCCAGATACATCTCTTTGGCATTTATCTTGCAAGTACTGGAGAGCTGTGCAATAATACACGGTGATGAGCATGACACCAGCAGCACTATCAAGCCACTACTGATTGGCTTTTGTGTATTGATCCCTCTAGTCAGTCCTCATTTGTTACAGCTATAATATATCAAGTCATGGACATCTATTCTGATTGCTTAATTGACATTTCAATTTAGTCTACTGTAGGAAAGAAGATTCCCGTTGGATTTTTAAAGGGTAAATAATAGTTGTGGTGGTGTTTGTACTTGGTTACATTTTATATGGAAAATGCGACTTTCGCCTTTATTAACAACTGTCAAGACGCTGTTCTCTGCTGTATATGTAACCCTTGTTAACGAGAATGTTTATTTATGTTACTAGTGTTTCTGATATTGTTTAAAAAATGTTTTCAGTAATATAGAAAACCAGTGTTCATATTAGAAATTAGAGTGCACAGGAATGTGTTGAGATAAAGATATGATTAGAAATGAAGAAACGATTAGGGTCAGGTGACAGAGAGCATGAGAGGGTAAGACTTCCCTCTTGTTCTCCTCCTGAGTGGAGGAGAACAAGAGGGAAGGGGGAGAACATGCAAGAGGCAAGGAAGAGTAACATTAAGGAAAATTTAGTAATAAAGTATATGAAATGAGAGTATTGTAACAGACTAAGAAGAAAGCAGTTGATAAAAAAAGAGGATAAGCTAGAAAGAAACTTGAGACAACAAGTATGGGAATCTGTGTGTCGGGAATACGCCAGTTGTGAGACATAAGTGTATCAACCCTCGGTCCAGTAGTAAACAGTGTGCATAATTTGCTTACATCTGTTTATATAACTTAACTACAGTAATTCTCCTTTTTCTAAAAAAAGAAAAAAAAAGAACTGGAGTTAGGAAATAACCATACTAAGATATTACTTCAAGCAAAGACAGTTAAATTATAATAACCTTGTACCTCACTCATTGCAGTAAGATAAACACATGAATATACAGTGTTTACATCTTTCTACAGATTTTTGTGTCATCAGTCATGAATGAATCAGTCATCAGTTATGAAACAGTAATTCAACAACAACATATTGCAATTTTAAAGAAACAAAGCAAGGTTTAAAATATATGGTTTATAATTTCTTTGGCGATGGATTTGACAAAAGATTTCCTTATGTGGCACCAATATTGAAAGTGGAAATCCTCTTTGTTTACTGTAGTTTTTTCATTAATTCAAGCCATATTGGTCAGCCTTAATAAATTATACAGGACACCTCAGTGCTGCATTGGTTAACCTCAACTGTTCATACGTGGACCAATTGCAATTAAAGGGTGATTATATATATATATATATATATATATATATATATATATATATATATATATATATATATAAAAATATATATATATATATATATAAATGGCCGGGGGTCTATGGGGTATTGGTAGCATGACATTTACTAGCCCTAGTACGCAAGACTGTCCCACCACATTCAAAACAGTCCCTTTCCTACTTGTTCTTGCAGTTTACACTACCTGCTGGTTTCTAAGGCTCAGCTGCTGCTTTGCTGTATCCTGTAATGTTGGGCCCTGTTTGGGAAATGCATAGTTACTATCAGCCCCGGTGCTAGGGTCCTTGGCGCCCTAGGCACACTGTGAAAATCGGCTGCCCCCCTGCCTGCCCGCTGGCAGACTTTAAATATCGGCGCCCCCTGCCGCAGATACCCTGTCAATCAAAATCTGCGCTTCCCTCCCCTCCCCACGTCTTTCCTTATCTTACCTGCATTAAACTGCTCCTCTCTGCTCTGTCTTCTCCCCTCCACTCACAGACACTGTTGGGCCGTGATGATGATGTCACGCCCAACAGTCAGTGAGCGGAGGGGAGGAGACAGAGCAGAGAGGAGCAGCTTAATGCAGGTAAGATTTATAGCCCCTTCCCCCCTCCCCTCCCCGTGGATTTCTCGGACGCTGTGTTTTTAATGACGATAGCCAATGTTTTTTAATTTTGAGGCGCCCTGCAGAGCCCGACGCCCTAGGCAATGGCCTAACCTTGCCTAATGGGAGCGGCGGGCCTGGTTACTATTTATCCCCTAGAAAGCTGTGCAAATTATATGAACCCTAACCAGCTCCACTATTAAGTCTGCATAGCATTCACCTTTACACCAGGAGGAGGATATTGATGTAGCTGGCGCTGAGAAGGAAGTTGACAAGGAGGATGCTGATGTGGTTTTCTTAAATGAGGCACCAGGGGGGGAAACAGTTGTTGTCCATGGGATGAAAAAGCTCATCGTCATGCCTGGGCAGAAGACCAATAAATCCACCTCTTCGGTCTGGAATTATTTCTATCCCAATCCGGACAACAAATGTATGGCCATATGTAGCTTATGTAAAGCTGCAATAAGCAGGGGTAAGGATCTTGGCCACCTAAGGACATCCTACCTTATATGTCACCTAAAGACCCTTCATAATTCTGTTTTTAGTTCAGGAACTGTGGCTAGGACCGTCAGCAGTCCAGGGACACCTAAATCCCTTGGTGCCGTTGTATCCACACCAGCAACACCCTCCTCGTCAATTTACTCCTCGATCTGGATCGGAGCCATGTCACTGGCATGACTGAGTCCTCTTCAATCCGGGATTCTTCCGGAGGATCCTGCAGCGGTACACCTACTATTGCCGCTGCTGCTGTTGCTGCTGGGAGTAGGTCATCTTCCCAGAGGGGAAATCGTAAGACCGCTACGTCTTTCACTAAGCAATTGACCGTACAACAGTCGTTTGCCATGAGCACGAAGTATGACAGCAGTCATCCTATGGCAAAGCGGAAAAGAGGCACAACGCCGACAACCTCTTAGAGAAACTGAGAGAAATCATCTTGTAGTGGCTTACCCCACTTAGACTCTCCTGGGGATTTGTGGTGTCAGACAACGCCATTAACATTGTGCGGGCATTACATATGGGCAATTTCCAGCACGACATATTCTTAAAAGTGACAGGGGTGTGCAGGATATGCTTGTGGTGGCCCGCAAAATTGCGGGACACTTTCGCCATTCTGCCACTGCCTACCGAAGACTGGAGCACCATCAAAAACGCCTGAACCTGCCCTGCCATCACCTCAAACAAGAGGTTGTGACACGCTGGAACTCCCCCCTCTATATGCTGCAGAGGATGGAGGAGCAGCAAAAGGCCATTCAAGCCTACACAGCCACCTACGACATAGGCAAAGGAGTGGGGATGCGCCTGAGTCAAGCGCAGTGAAGACTGATTTCCGTGTTGTGCAAGGTTCTCCAGCCGTTTGAACTTGCCACACGAGAAGTCATTTCCGACACTGCCAGCTTGAGTCAGGTGATTCCACTGATTAGGCTGTGGCAGAAGCAGCTGGAGAAAGTGAGGGAGGAGCTGGTAAAGCATTTCGATTCCATAAAGCATGTAGCTCTTGTGGATGAAGCCCTTCGTACGCTTTGCCAGGATCCGAGGGTGGTCACTCTTTTAAAGTCAGAGGAATACATTCTGGCCACCGTGCTCGATCCTCGGTTTAAAGCGTATGTTGTGTCTCTGTTTCCGGCGGACACAAGTCTACAGCGGTGCAAAGACCTGCTGATCAGGAGATTGTCATCTGAAGAGGACCGTGACATGGCAACAGCTCCTCCTTCATTTTCTTCCACACCTGTGGCTGCAAGGAAACAGCTGAGATTTCCTAAACGACCCGCTGGCGGGGATGCAGAGCAGGCAGGAGCGAATTTGAACATCTGGTCTGGACTGAAGGACCTGCCAACGATTGCTGACATGTCTACTGTCGCTGCATTGGATGCTGTCACCATTGAAAAAATGGTGGAGGATTACTTTGGTGACAGCATCCAAGTAGACATGTCAGACAGTCCTTACTTGTACTGGCAGGAAAAAAAGGCAGTTTGGAAGCCCCTGTACAAACTGGCTCTATTTTACCTGAGTTGTCCCCCCTCCAGTGTGTACTCCGATAGAGTTTTTAGTGCAGCGGGGAACCTGGTCAGTGAGCGGCGAAGGAGGTTGCTTCCGCAAAATGTGGAGAAGATGATCTTCATCAAAATGAGTTATCAATTCCTCAATGAAGACCAGCAATGGCCTCCAGAGACTACAGAGGGACCTGTGATTGTGGAGTCCAGCGGGGACGAATTGATAATGTGTGAGGATGAGGAAGTACACACTGAAGGGGGTGAGGAATCAGAGGATGAGGATCAGGACGACATCTTGCCTCAGTAGAGCCAGTTTACTTTGTACAGGGAGAGATGAATTGCTTTTCTTGTGTGGGGACCCAAACAAACCAATCATTTCAGCCACAGTAGTTTGGTAGGCCCTGTCGCTGAAATGATTGGTTTGTTAAAGTGTGCATGTCCTTTTTCCCCAACATAAGGGTGGGTGGGAGGGCCCAAGGACAATTCCATCTTGCACCTCTTTTTTTGGCATTATGTGCTCTTTGGGGCCTTGTTTTTCAAACTGCCATCCTGTCTGCCACTGCAGTGCCACTCCTATATGGGCCACGTGTTTGTGCCGCCCACTTGTGTCGCTTAGCTTAGTCATCCAGCTACCTCGATGCAACCTTTTGGCCTAAAAACAATATTGTGAGGTGTGAGGAGTTCAGAATAGACTGGAAATGAGTGGAAATTAATGTTATTGAGGTTAATAATAGCGTAGGAGTGAAAAAAAAATAAATCTGGATTTTAGCAGTTTTTATGCTTTTTAAAAAAAAATCAGAACCCAAAACCTTGAGGGGGTGTTTTGGCAAAACCCATTAGAACCCAAAACCTGAAGGTAATCAGAACCCAAAACCCAAAACCCAAAACGCGAAAAGTGGCCGGTGCACATCCCTATTTTAAATCAAACATATTTATTGTTTGCATCACAATAAATAACACTTCTTCTGTCAGGATGATACCAGCAAGCAACTACCTTTTGCTTGCACATACTGGTGACCCTTGTTGAAGTCGTATAATTGAATGAACGAAAGTATATTGGTTTAATATTGTTTAGCCATGCAAATGCGATCCGTACGCTACGTAACACGTGGCGTGGTGCGTTCGCACGGTAAAATACGCACACACTCGCATTACAACATTTAGATATTTATATAATTCATATTCATATTGGTTCCGTTACACTGATTTCCGTTTGTTTGTTTTATGCTGTCACATGTTTGCTTTCCTAAATCGCTGGCCGATGGAAAACAATGGAAATGTTTGTTTTGTTTGCTATTTTAAGATAACTATCTTGTTTTTCTTCTCACAGATAAGGGTACACAGAAGATATATAAACTTAGTGTTTAAAAGGGGTGAGATAGAGAAATAGAAGAATTACTCTTGAAAGACTAATTAACAATAGACAAATGGAACATTCTTTGTTTTAGGCTGCAGTGTCTCATGATAATTTGTTTGGCTGAGAATCAATGAAGTATAAACATACTTTGCTCCAAAATATCGTTTATGTATCTCAGATGAGTCATCAACAGTTAATTTTTACATTTCTCTATTATAAGATAGGAAAGTCCGTTAAAAAGGTATGTAGTCAATGAGATACCGAGTTCTTAATGAACAAATGACGGACGACACTGGATTGCACAGTTAAGACCCCCTAGTCATTCTTGGGAGGGATCATAGTTAAATGAATACAGCCATTTCCCCATAGAGTCAGTGTCCAATCCAGCTGTCATTTTGTTGTAAAAATCTCCCTTTCTGTATGTATGTTTGTATTCAAATCTTTGTATTCCCATCATTCATTGCTTTCCTATTTCTCATTCTTTACACAAACGCTAGTACCTCTCTCTCTCCCTCTCTCTCTCTGCTCTGGTAGAGATAAAATCAGACACAGTCTCAACAATGGGGCTAAGACATATTTTTCTTTTTTTTTACATAAGACAAGTTCAGAGATACACACACTAGATTAACATGAGTTACAGAAACAGTCAGGGGTTTTGTTTTCATGGGTATAGAAACTGCTGATTTTAAGCAGAAAGGTTCTGTTGTGGAAATACGATTCATGTTTTATAGATTGCATATCTGTGTTGTTTTTTTTGTTTTATGATTTGTGCCTCCTGTTCAAAAATGTGCCTTTATATGGATGCACAAAGGGTGGATAGGAGATTGCTGGAAGTTAGGCATACAGATATGCATCTCTGTATAGAACATTGGAGTAGGATTTTCACCACAAGATACGACATAATGTGAAACCCTAGAAAATGTAGAATTTTCATGTTTTATATTTTTTTACTGTTAGACAGACATGTACTGGATACTGTTATATTTGAAGAAAGATTTATAGAAATAGACCCCTTTGCCTTTCCCACTTAGTCAAGTAGCTGAATGTGAGGTACTGAGAATGACATGTGAGTTGGCAGAGGGAAAATCGATTGATATACATTGGTCTTCAGCATTTTTCTAGTCTAGGGGGCGATGTTGAGGTGACTGAGAAATCGTTTTATAGCAATACCAGCACATGATTAGGACACTACATAGAGGACTTTATACAGTGACACAGTTACCAACTGAAGTAGCTGCTAGTAAGGTCCACACTTACACACACGACCATACATGGCTGTCACACCAGGGCGAACATAGCTGTCAAATAGACAGCAGGGTTTTATGTGACAGTTAACAAATCTATGTTTTGTTTTGTTTTTCGTTCTATTGTTTTAGTTCTAAAAGGTGAACACACACACACAATCATGCACACATACACATATTGGTTAATATATGAAGATTTGTGTTACCTGAGGAATAAACTGTCTGGAAGGTGAAGAGATATGGTGAGGAGTCTGGTGGGCTCTGGAATTATGGACAAGGTAGACCAATAGAGCCATCCCATATCCCTCCTGCTGATGGGTTTTCCTCCAGGTAAAACAAATACATGTCATTCAATTACCACCATGCAGGATCCTCAAGTATACACTGGCGTACCAATGAAATATGTCTGGGTAAAGGTATATTGAAATGTGTCTAATGTATTACTGTGTCATACTCAAAACTTTTGTTATTCAATGTGATAGTCCTAGAGTTATAATAGATGATAGGGATATTCATGTTATTGATAATAGAGGTATAATGTATGAGTAGTGGTAACAAATCACATACTTTCAATTAGCCATAAACCAGTGTGAACATAAAGTAGTGGTACTCGGTAGAACAAATTAAATAGAATAAGAGTTGGAACTTGATTGAAGTGACTGACAGCTTCGGCCACTAGTCCTTTCCCGCTACCAAAAGATCACTCCTGGGCAGACTCCTAACCTGTCAGTTTTTTTTAAATGTTCTTGACCCCTCGTGAGATGAGATTGTAACTGGGAGCCTAGGTTAGACCTTGAGAGAAGGTAAATAGTGAGACAGCAACCAAGAACGTCCAAAACACTGTTTCCTGAAAGGTCACACTAACTGTCAGGATGTTGGATCGGGAGAGTAAGTTGTGGAGCAGAAATTTCTTAGGCTCAGGTTATTTGACAGACAGGTACCAGGTGTAGGCTACCAGCATCACGGCTTCAAGGGTAGCAGAGACACACTGGTGCCCATTCCACCCACTGCAGAGGGGCCAACACTCAGAGAAGGGTCCAAGGGCACTCATGAGTCTGTTCTGGAAGGCCTCGAATGCAGTTAGTAGCACCTGAGCCAAAGGCTAAGACTGTTGTCCAGCATGAAGTTGTAGTTTTTCCTGTTTTGTGTTCTCTCATTTCATTCTCTTCTCAGGACGGTTAATTCTTTTGATTATTAGCAGGTGACAGAGACTGGTTCAGGTAATGATAAGGAGGTATTGGGGAGGAAGGAGAAGTTAGTAGCATAATCGGTCCAGCCAATTACTCTATTCAATTCAGGGGTAAAAGAAAATTTGGAAAACTCGGAGCTTGGAGAAAGTGCGAGGGGCTATTGTCTGAGTAGCATTACGTCTGTAAGTACGGTGACCCCATAGTTAAAAAAAAGAGATACACCCAGCGATGCCAGTCCAGTAATATCCGGACTTGAGCAGGCATCCTTGAGAATGATTATCATTCTTGGGAGGGTAAGGTTTTAGACCAAACAAAGTGCTGGGCATGCTCACACGTGCCTCAGTGATTATATCAAGTAGGATTAGTTCTCTTTCCACTAAATATTCTTGAGGTACCCGAACTATAGGCGGGAGGTCACTAAGGGAAAAAGTAGGACACCTAGGTCCCTTAGTCTGAAGTCTCCCAATGCTTTGCAAGCCGCTCACTTTTAAATCTAAGTATCGGGAGACTGGGAAGAACGAACAGACAATAGCCCGCCCACAAGTGTTGATGAAAAGAACTGATGACATTATTAGAAGTGTATATTAACGCAAGCTGAAGGAGATTGTATATGACATTATTGATAGACATAGGATGATGCTATTAATGAACATGAAGTGTTTAAATGTATTATGAGCTTAAAGACATTGGACAGATGAACCTATTAAACTTGAAGAACTGTAGTAGAGTATTCTGTATAACTGATACATGATCTGTTGTACTCTGTACCTTTCCAAATAATGTATTACGTGTTTTATTGTACCCTTGAAGGGCATACAAAAGGTTATCTCCAAGCTCCAGAAATGTACGGTCTATAGTAAAAGAAGAAATCGTTTAGAGGATTAAGACTCTCTCTTATGATAACTTGTTTAGATCTACAAACAGCGTGGTCATACACCAAGGGGGATTTGTATTACATAACAATGAAACGTGGTACTGAGATCCTGCATATAACATCTTTAAGGTGATAGTTTATTATACTATCAAAGGGTGGACTGTTGAAGTCGTATAATTGGATGAACGAAAGTATATTGGTTTAATATTGTTTAGCCATGCAAATGCGATCCGTACGCTACGTAACACGTGGCGTGGTGTGTTCGCACGGTAAAATACGCACACACTCGCATTACAACATTTAGTTATTTATATAATTCATATTCATATTGGTTCCGTTACACTGTAATTTAGGAGCAGATAGTATTTGGTTTATTATTAGTCTTTATATATATATATATATATATATATATATATATATATATATATAGTGATTATATGTACACTTCAGTGATATTCAAGGTTCAGGTTATAGGAAAGGTACCACGCCTGGTGTCATATTAAAGCCCCATTCATCAGCAGCTGTCCGGTGCAGTCGGCGAAGAGATGGCACATTGCATACTTTAGTTATTGATATTAGGGAATAAACCTTTGTATGATGCTGGCTATGAAAGGAGCAGACCCCCTGGAGAGACGCCCCCCTCCTTTGGATTCCTTAGCTTGAATCAGCCTATGATCTGTTTACCCTGAACCCACCCAACGTCTGGACCCATAGAAGCAAGCTACGTCATCTCTATTGTTCACAATGAAACACTGATTGTATATATAATAGCTGTATCCCCCACCAGCCTCAGTCACTTCTGACACAGTATTCTAAGCAGATATACTGTCCATTGGGTCCCGTGGTTGCGCAGCGAGCGCAATGCGATAAGAGCGCGGTATGTATGTATGTAACTTTTGGTATTGGCTGTACTGTACTTTATTACAATATAATAATGTATTGAATTGTTGACTATTTACATCTGCTAAAATAAATAACTTTGTGCGTTAGAAACACAATACAATCGCTTGGGCAATGCTTATTTGAAAACGATAGAATTACTTTAATACCCTACTGCTAACTAGACACAGACCAGTTTACTACTTACTGGCCAACTAGTTCAGCGTCAGTCACATCTGACAAGAGCACAACTCAAGGTTAAATACACAGGTCTCCTCCCACAGGCTTGGATGACGGACAGGCGACACTCCCACCTTGTCTTTAAAAGGACGTCTCCTCAGGTGCTCTGTAACGCCTATTCAGTACAGCCACCCCTATCAGCTCTGCTGCTAGCTGTGGACACAAACACGCTAAAGCATGTAAGTAAATCACATATTATATTTACTTTATCACATGTCTCAGACCTGTACATGACTTAACATAAGCACAGTGCTACACCCATGTATGACTTGGTCTGCAGCCTTTTACCTGCAGACTGTTAGCTCGATAGCTAATTCCACTCTGAGAGGCCTGTGGAAAACCACTCCCATTGCCACAATATATACATATACACACAACACACACACACACACACACACACACACACACACACACACACAGAGTTCTGGCACCTTTTTTCAATGGATTTTCCAAGTTTTAGAAGTAACTTTTGAACATTTGATGTTTGGTCTACGGTGGCAAAATCATTAAAATGGTGCATGCAGGCTGCTTGTGTGTCAAGTTCGATGCATGTGAACTTGATCCCTGCTGGTTGTGATGGCACTACTCGGCTTGTTATTGGTTGTGTGGTCGTGTGCTAAGAGCTTACTGCGGTCAGTGACCGTTATGTTTCGTTACACAACTGAGTATGTGGGTGTGTGTACAGTGATTGACTACATGATGTGAGTTCCGGCACCTTTTTACTTACAGAAAAAGCACTGTATAATAGGATAGGATAGGATAACATCGCAAGCACAATATTAGAAAGTTATGTGCTCAGGATTACCTTGCAAGCCATAGCTCCAATTGGCAGACTTTCTATACTCTTTTCTACTTTACCTACTATTCACTATTTTTTGACTATATAAGGAATAAAGGTAGAGCCTCCTTCCCCCGACCCCTGAACTGGGGAAGTTTGTGATAGTCCCGATTGCCCCTCTCGGGAATACCAGTAAAATTTGGCATATCCTTAAACATAAAGCTGGATTAAATGCAGCGGCGGGCTGGGCCGGGCCAAAAAAGATGAATTCTGTCCGGTCCCTGTGGTCTCTACTTAGTGACTGGCCCGCGCCAGCCACCTTCTCCAATTGGCCATGGCGCGGATCTCCTTCCCTTCAACTATTTGACGTCTAGTAGTGTAACATGGAATACTTACACGTGATAGGTGCTGACCCATGTGCGAAGAGATGAAGAACTGCACAGCGCGCGTCGATGAACCAGGTGAATGCTGGGGACGGGGTAGCGCTATATTAATATAATGTATATTTGTGTAAGTATAATAAATTAATGCGTGTATGTTAGGGGGCCAGTATATGAATGTATTTGTGTGTGTAAGAAGGGGCCAGTATATGAATGTATGTGTGTGTGAAAAGGGGCCAGTATATGAATGTATGTGAGTGTGAGAAGGGGCCAGTATATGAATGTGTGTGTGTGAGAAGGGGCTAGTATATGAATGTAGTGTGTGTGAGAGGGAGGGAGGTTTTAATATAATGTGGGAGGTAGGCTATTAATTTAATCGGGGAGTGCAGGTGGGGGCTAATTATTGGGTGCTATTTTATTTGTGGGGTGATGGTGGGGCAATTTAATTTAATAGTGGGTCCTATGAATTTAAGATGGAGTAATTGGACCTTTAATTTAATGCTGGGTGGTGAACTATTAATTGATTGTGGGACTGTTTGGGGAGAATGAGGTCTATTTATTAAATGTGATTATGAATTTTTTAATGCCTGGGATTGTTGTGGGAAATGGTTATGTTTGTTAAACGTAAATGCTATTTAGTTATTGCTGGGGCTGTTTGAAGGGAGGGAAATAGGTTTATTTATTAAATGTGTTTGCTATCTAATGTCAGGGTTGGTTGGAAGGAAAGAGATCTATTTAGCAAATGTGAATATTATTATTTTAATATTTTGGCTGAAGGGAGGCCTAATTATAAAACGTGAGTGCTATTGATTTAACAATGGGACTGGTTGGAGTTTTCTAAATTTTATGTACCCATTTTTTACAAATAAGGCCTCCAATATTCCAGGATCCAGACAACCAGCAAATGAGCCTAAGTAACCAGCAGACACAAGTGGTGAAAGTGGCAAGAACAGGTAGGAGAGAGCAGGGCAGTCTGCTAACTGTCCTGAATCTGATGGGACAGTCCTGAATTTGGGTGACTGTCTCGCTTAGGACAGTTGGGAGGTATGCCCTGTTTCACCATGTACTACTCGTGAAGGCAGTACTGTGTGCACCTAACAGTAGTGCACATAGCATTGCCTGTGTATTTATCTAAAATGATAACCATGCTACATCATAGGGGGTTACCCTGTCTAAAGTGCCCAGGTCCCCCAGAGCCTGGGCATAAAAATATATATATGGATTAAGCAACACTAAAATAGCCTCTTTTTATATAGATAAATATATATTGTACCAAAAAACATTCTTTAAGGATTGGCCGCTACTTATAGGCCAGTGCTGTGTGCTTACCCCCCAGGCGAAAGTCTGCCAGCCCTCCCCTGATTAAATGCACTTAAGTCCATCCACTTGTTCTTTATTAAAATCTTACCTTCCAGAACAAAGAGGCTGCTTACCCATTCACAATCTGGAAAATGAGAGAAATTGATTTAATATACAATTTAATAAATAAACAACTGAAATAACCCCTAACCTATAGAGAGGCTTTGGATAAACATGAAAAGTTTTCTGCAGGTGCAACATTATATCAGTAACATCACACGGACATTCTCTGGGGCGGATTGGCAAAATCCTCTGGGCCAATTTCTTCTCCAGTCCCCTCCAACATATAGAGATATTGCTCATCATTATAACTTTCTCAGGGAAGTAACTGATCACTCTGCAATCATCTCTGGTATTTCTCAATAGATTTCTCACATACCCATCTCTTACAATACCTATATTACTCCGCACCCTTGCAGCTTCCTGTAAGATTCTAACAGTGAGTATAACTAGAGATGCTCACTGACCCCCGTGTTTTGGTTTTTTTTGGATCTGGATTAGCTTCGGGTTTTGGTTTTGGTTTTGTTTAGCTATTTTTTTACTAAATTTCATTTTTTGGGGTAAAATCACATAATTTAGGTATTATTTTGTCCCTACATTATTATTAACCTCACTAACACTAGTTTTCACTGATTTCCATTCAATTTTAGGAGAGGTAGCATGTACAATTGATCAAGTCAAACAGTTCATCCACAAGGAGTGCCACTTTTGTGGCTGAAGTGCATGTGGACCTCCCTAAACAAGCTAACAATGGGCTTGTTAGAGTAATGGCAGAAACACACATAAGTGCCAGGTAAGATTAATGGTGCAAGGTGGAATTGTCCTTGGGAACTCCCACCCACATGTTGGATCTTACAAAGGACATGCACACTTTAACAAACCAAGCACTTCAGCGAAGAGGGCTGCCCCTTTTGTGGCTGAAGTGCTTGGTTTATTTGGGCCTCCACTAAAACAACTATCAATGGCCTAAAGACATGTTAGACCAACAGTGCTGTGAAGTGAATTCTACACTGTGAAAATAATGTCTTCATCATCTTCAGCATCATCCTCACCCTCATCAGTGTGTACATCATCATCACAGACTATTAATTCATCTCCGCTGGAATCCGCCATTAGAGAAGTGTCAGTACTTGGATGTATTTGCCAGTAAAGGCCTTCCTCGTGGAAGATGTAGTTCATTTTGATGAACATCATATTTTCTACATTTCTAGGACGTAACCTCCTACGTCGATCACTGACAAGGTTCCCGGCTGTGCTGAATACTCTTTCTGAGTACATACTGGAGGGTGGGCAGCTTAGGTATTGCAAAGCAAGTTTGTACATGGGTTTCCAATTGGCTTGTTTTTCCTCCCAGTATGGAAAGGGACTGTCTGACATTTCCATAACAATTAACTCTTGAAAATAATCCTCCACCATCCTTTGCATGTTAATAGTAGAATTGGATGGAGTTATGGCCGAGGTCACACTTTTTTTGATAAAATCTTTCAAACCAGCCCAGATGTCAAACTGTTGTGGTCTGCCACCTGCGTTATCCCTGCTTCTCTTTGGAAAGTGCAATTTCATACGAGCAGCAGCTGCCTGAGAGACTGAAGGAAAAGATGTCGTCAAGCCAAGGCCCAGTTCAGCGGTCAACTTGCAACTGTTCAGATCTCGGTCATTTGGAAGCATAGAATCAATGTAGGTGTTAAGCCTCGGATCAAGCACAGTTGCCAAAACATAGTGATCCGACTTTAAGATTTTAATAACTCTTGGATCATTGCAAAGCAAATTAAGCACTTGATCTACAAGGCCAACATACTTTGCAGAATTGCTTTCTTTCATCCCCTCGTCCAGTTTGTGAAGCTGCTTTTCCAATAGTCAAATTAAGGGAATGACTTGGCTCAAGCTAGCAGAGTCTAAACTCACTTCACATGTCACAACTTCAAATAGTTTCAGCCCCTTGCACAGCACAGAAAGGATTCTCAACTGTGCAAGACTGAAATACATTCCCCCTCCTTTCCCAATGTCATGGCTTGTGCAATACGCTTGTATGGCTTTGCGCTGTTCCTCCATCCTCTGATGCATGCACAGGGTGGAATTCCACCTTGTTAACACCTCTTGCTTAAGTTGGTGGCAGGGCCAATTTATTTATTCTTGGAGCTGTTGCAATCTCCTACATGCTGTGGCAGAATGCCGGAAATGTCCGAAATTTTACGGGCCACCGAAAGCATCTCCTGCACCTCACGGTTATTTTTCCAAAAGGTCTGCACCACCAAATTTATTGCGTGTGTAAAACAGGGAATGTGATGGAATTCACCCAGCTGTAATGCTCACACAATATTGTTGGCGTTATCAGAAATAACATATCCTGGGGAGAGTCCAAGTGGTATAAGCCATGAATCAATGACATCCCTTAGTTTTCTTAACAAATTATCATCTGTATGCCTGTTAATGAAGCCGGTGATACAAAGAGTAGCCTGCCTTTGAGAAATGTTACGTAGTGGTGTAGATACTGCTGCTGTTCCTGCTTGTGAAGGCGAATGACCAACCCAGTGGGCTGTCACAGTCATATAATCTTTGGTTTGGCCACTTCCACTTGTCCACATATCTGTGGTCAAGTGTACAGTGGGTAGAATGGCATTTTTGAGCACAATTACTATATTTTTACGAACGTTTTGGTACAGTTGAGGAATAGCTTTTCCTGAAAAATGGTGTCGCAATCGAATTTTTGTAACGGGGACACAAAACATCAATTAACTGTGAAAGACCAGCTGTGTTTATAGTGGATATTGGACACAGATCTAACACTAGCATAGTGGCCATGCCGTGTGTGATCCGCTTTGCGACTGGGTTACTGCTGTCATACTTGATTCCTCTCGCAAAAGATTGTTTCACAGTTAATTGTTCTAATGTACTAATGCTCTTCTTCTTGGGCTGCTTATGGGAGGAAGATTCACCTGCAACAGCAGCAGCAGTGGGACTAACGCTCAAGATTTCTTCAGAGGAATCAATTATAGTGCAGAAGTCATCGAGCCTTACCAAGTTGGATGCAGGGCTAACTCCAATCGCTACTGAGGATATTGATGAGGACAGTGTTGGGGGTGTAGATTGCAGGCGTCGGGATTTAGGTGAGAGAAGGGTCCTAGCTGATGATGGACTGCTTGTTGTTATTTTTTTACCATAACTTTCACCTTTTCCCAACACCTTGCCATGAACTCGCGTCAAATGGCGTAACATGGATGAGGTTCCAAGATGGTTAAGGTTCCTCCCTCGACTGACTGTGGCTTTACATACACTACAAATGGCTAGACAACTGTTGTCAGGATTTGTGTAGAAATAATTCCACACATAAGAAGTGGCTTTTTCGGTCTTGTCACGTGCAAAAACTGCTTCCACTGGTGCAGGACTTACACAAACAAGCTCATCCTCATCAACATCCTCATTAGCGCCCTCGTCGGCTACACAAATATCCCACGCATCGTCTTCCAATTCCAAAGTGGCATCCTCTATTGGTAGATCACCGGCTACACGCGGGCTGTTCAGGCACACATCAGCAGAAATGCTGACAGGGCCCCTCTTTAAGTGCACACTATCAGAATGGTTACGATTACACATACCACTCGTGGATGGACTCTCCTCAGGGATTGGTGTCATTTCTGATTCTGAGCATACATTTTCCTCTAATGCCTTACTGTTTTCTTGCAGCTCAGCTTTCACACCTAACAGTAGTTGTGCATAACTTTTGGACTCCAAATTACTTGGTCATGAGTGACCTTACAATTTTAGATCTCGCACTCATAGAGAAAGGCGAAGGCCTCATTCTTTCTTTGCCACTGCGTGTGGAATGTCATGTTGGCAATGTTTTTTTTTTTTAGCCACAGTTAACTTTTCCTGTATTACAGCTCTTTTTCTCTTCAACACGGTAAAAGGTGTTTTTTGTGTGATTTGTTTCCCTTACTTCAAAAGACTATGTACTTTTACATAGACTTTACCAGATGACGTACAGGGAAGACTATCATCAGGACTGGTGGCAGCAGCTGCTTGCTGCTCCTGTTCACATGTGTACTGCTGTGAATCCATTTTAATAAGACCCTACACTTTGTAGTGCAAATTCAGAAATATACAGTGCTATATTAGAATTTCAGCACTCAGAAAATACAGCTTTTTTAGAAGGGGGGATATGAGACCCCAAACACTTTGTAGTGCAAATTCAGTAATATACAGTGCTATATGAGAATTTCAGCACTCAGCAAATACAGCTTTTTTAGAAGGGGATATGGGACCCCAAACACTTTGTAGTGCAAATTCAGTAATATACAGTGCTATATTAGAATTTCAGCACTCAGCAAATACAGCTTTTTTAGAAGGGGATATGAGACCCCAAACACTTTGTAGTGCAAATTCAGAAAAATGCCTGCTCTATACTGCTCTATTCCTGCTCTATACTGTGACCTAACCCTTCTCTATCCCTCTCTCAAATGGTACTAGATCGCCGTGGAGGCGGGTATTCTCGCAAGATCCGACGACATCACAATGACGTTTTGCCTCGTTTTGGAATCCAAATAGGCACGAGAGTACCGAGGACTCGGATCCCCAAAGTTCGGGTGGGATTGGTTTCAAGGAAACCGAGCCCGGCCATCTCCTCTTATAAGAAGTTACTTTTAAATGTATTTCATAAAACTTAACTCTGTATAGAAGATTCCCCCTTCCCCATACCTGTCCTAAATGTAATCAGAATCAGGCAGATCTCTATTACTGCCTATGAGAGTGCCTCATTATCAGACAGTTTTGGCTAAAAGTGAAAACTCATGCACAATCCTATTTGGCTATTCATGTCCCATTTACTCCTATTGTTGTCCTTTTCCAAGTTCTTTTTTTTTGCACCCACTGTTTGAATTATTGAAGAGTTAAAAATGTTGAGATGAAGCCCATTTTGTGTTCAACTAATGCTATAAGTCTCAATCTTAACAAAATATACCACATTCTAAGGATTTTATACAGATGAGCCCAAACCACACTTGATAAAATCTGGGAGAAATTAGTGGGGACTGCTGCAATTAATGTGCGGTCAGAGGGTTTATTAGCAGCCATTAATACTAACATGAGGATGTGGGCCACTAGTTTGAAGGTGATGTTAAATTCTGCTTTACGCTGTATAACTACGAACAATGCATTAAGAACCATAAAAGACATTGCGCACACAGCACTAGATCTCAAGGTTAAGTGCTTTTGTCTCTTTTTACTTCTCTAAATGAAACCCGTAACTCATGCCCTACCTCAAGGCACAAGGGAAACTTTGGGGCTCTGGGAAAAAAAATACTTCATCAGTTTTAAGATGGTTATGCTTACTTTTGGTAAATCAATGTTATTTAGATTGATCTTGGTGTTCGATTTATAAATTCACAAAATCTGAATTTAAAGTGACACTCAAACTGTCTGGGAATAGAGTGTAAATCACAGGCAATGTCACTAATAAGCCCCAAAAGGATTCTCCCTTAAAATATCAAACAACTTTACAAATATTTTACTAAGCATTTGTGAACAATTAAAATAATAACTTATTTGTCAAGAATACAACAAAAATAAAATGGTCAGTTCGACTTGCTCTGAAGAATTAAAACAAACATCTTATAGCAGAGAGAATGTTTAATTAAATATCACCTTATGACATATTTATGATCATTTTCTTCACTTACCTATTCTGTCAAAAATTAGAAGGAAATAACATCACATTTTCATGAATTCTTTTTTCTCATGCTAAAAAATGACTTGTTTGTTGATCTCTTGGGAAGGTTTCAAACGACTCCCAAGAGTTATTAGGGCTCTAATTACTAAGAGGTGGTGATAGAGCTGGTTTTCTATTGCTGCTCATTGCAGTGATAGAAAACCTTTAGCTACCATCTATGAATAAAATTTCACCAGGGCAGCTGAGTAATACTCAATAATACTCAGTAATGCTCCCGGCCAATAATGGCTGGCAGTGGTAAGCAGGGCTACCATCAGAAATTTTGGGGCCCAGTACAAATGTAACAGGCAGGGTTCCCCCTTGGAAATTAACTTTGCACATCCACATGACTCATCCCAAAATCCTTTCACCGTGGCAAAAAATGTTTCTATTTTGTACTGGGGAAATAGATTGGTGCTTGGGACCTAATTCTTGTCTTCCATGTCCCTCTGCCCTAAATTGTCCACTACCCCATACAGTATCTATTGGTAATTATGTATTTTCACAGAAACCCCAATGCAGAAGCAATACAGTACATTTTAAATGGGCATGGTTAGTTATCACAGTGCTAAAGCAAAATGTATTGACAACAGGTGCAAACACAGTATTTGTAAAGGTGGAGTCTCTATATCGCGGCTAACATTTTAGCAAGTAATAGGCAGCTCTCTGACCCCCTCCCATCCACTTCAATGTAGCATGCACTACTGCCCCACCAGAATCAGGGCTCTCTCCTACCTATTATTGCAGTTTTCATTACCTGCGACCTGCTGGCTGCTGGTATCTTCAACTCAGTTGCCTTTTGCGCAAGCCAAGGGCCTTGCTTGGAAACAATTATAAGTACATGAAATTTGGAAAGTCTAGCAATAAGTGAACCCTCTAGTCCTTCCCTGCCCAGCTAGCCCTGATATTAAATCAATAGCACCCATTTTTAATTATGATACATCTATCCCTGCAACCAAGTCGACATAATATTAATAGCAATCACATTTAATAGATTGACTTATTTCCTCTTATCATCCCCAACTTTAAATTAACAGCATTTAAAATTAATAAACCTATTTCCATCAACAAGCCCTGACATTAAATTTTATAGTATTCATATTTAATAAATACACCTATCCTCCCCAAATTGCTCTATAAATAATTAATATTTATAGTTAATAAATAGACCTACCCCCCCCCCTCAAATAGCCGAATATTAAATTAATGGCATTCCCAGGTAATAAATACACATTTTCTCCCCTAAAGAACACCAAAATTAATAATATTCACGCTTAATAATTAAACATATTTCCCCACTATACTGCTCTGGGAATTAATTAATTAGTATTCACATTTGATAAATAGTACTCCACACAAACTCAACCCCACATTCACTTAATATCCCCAAACTACCCCAGCATTTAATAAACAGTTCCATCACTCAACTTTAAATGAATAGGCACTACAAGGACTTCACTATTACATTTCATAGAAACCTCAATCAAATAAATTCTCCCTACTAATAAATGAATATCTCCAAATTCTCAATTAAATTACTAGCCCAGTGTGCGGGGTGCACACTTAGCCATTACAGTAATACCTTAATTCAGACTTCTTGTTCTTCCTCCATTTTTTCCTGAAAATATCTTCTGACTTAATTCCCTTTCTAAGCTGCTCTTTCCCAGACTCTGTTTTTTTACATTTTTTTACTTAGTTCTACCCTTCATAAGAAATGTCAATATTTTTATTTTGTTCCTTCTTCCAATGCGGGTACAGTGTTGGAGAGACAGACTCTGCTGTCTGCCTCTCTTGTTTCCTGGGAGTGGGAGGTCGCACAGGTCATATGGGATTGGGCATCAGCAGAAGAGGGACAGGCAAATGTTTTGGAGAATGTAAGATACATTCCTCTTCTGATCCAGCTGTATTGAGTACAGTAGATGGTCCCGGGTGGAGCGCTCCTAGCCTACCAGTGACTGGGAGCCACCTCATCACAGTAGGTTTTAAAAAACTGGGATGGAGCAGGCATGTCGGAACCTGTACTTCCCTGCTGGCGGACCTGGTAAGAGAAGCCTTACAACTTTTGCACCTGTGTATGCATGACCTGGCTTTGCTGGTTCACATATGCATTCTGAAAATAAATAAATATAATGTTTTAAAAAAAAATGTAAAAACGAAAGAAAAAAATATGAGAAAAACCCAAATCTTTGCTAGGCATTCCAACATGAAAAAAATGCTTTATATAAATAGATAAATAAAGCATTTCTTCTATTAATTTCCTCTGCTATCGCCATCCTGAGATGGTGATAAAGATAGGAGGACTGCAGCGGTACTTTTATCACCGCTGCCTTTCTTAAATAGGCTTAGGAAAAACCTTGGTGAAATAATTTGATGGCTGTAACCCCTTTATAGAAAAGGAGTAAAAGAAATTGGGTTTGCCCCTTTGGTAAATAGACCTGTTGAGCTCATTTACTAACTGCTAAATGCACACTTTCGGTTGCATGTATATTACCACCTTGCATACATATATCCCCAAATCCAGTTTCTGCTTTGGAAATTTACCCAATCATTTCCGGGATTGTAGGCCCAGGTGAATTTACTTGCCAGAAAACGTTTATATATTTGGCTACTAAAATAAAGATTGTCATTAAATAAAAAAATCCTGAGAGTAAAGGGACAAAGATAAGTAGATTATAGTATGAAAAAAGAGGACACAACATGTCACACTGTATACGCAATATTAGCCGCATACTTTTTCTGATGCTATGCCAATTTCGACCATACAAAAAAATCCAAAGGCAACAGAAAATTTAATACGAATATATATATTTTTTCTTTTATATAAAGATCTATAAAACATGACAAACTATAAATGTGTATAAAACAATGGGGCTAATTTAGAGCAAACTCAGAAGTTATAATGTCATATCATGTTGAGCTGTGGACCTATTGATAGATGGGAGGGTGAATGTCCTACTCAACCCTAAATTCAGTGTAAAAACAGCGTTGCCCAGTATTTCTGCGCTATATGAATTGGCAGTATTTTCTCTGAATGCTAAAAATTTGCGTTTTTTTCGCCTTGCATCAAAACATGGTTTGCCCAGTTGCAAATTTGCACCCTTTAGCTGGTTTTGTTCCTATCTCTAAATGAAGCACAAATATATGAACCTGACTTCTTTGCAAAATTTTAGGAAGTAGACAACTCTGACAGTGTTCCTGAGGCTGTGTATACTACGGCTGTGAAGCAAAGGTTTGATGTATGTGTGCAATGTTAAAGATAAATAAATCCCAGACACCAGGATCTCCTCGTAAAAAGAGGACAATTTAGAGTGTTATGCTGAGAATTGCGTTTTCACACATAAAATCTAAAATGTGCTTGGTTTGCGCAAAAGGCACCTAGTTTAAAGTACAGGGGAATGCCAGAATATACATTAAGTATTAAAGACTATCTTATACAAAGTGGATGGCATTCATATAAATATCCTTCTTTGGTCATTTGAAATTTGGGGAGGTATATATTGTGTTAATTTTGCACACACATAAAGGCCCTCGTGTTTGAAATACTTTAACAGAGCACTCTACGTTGGGAATTGTAAAAACTAGTTAAAACAAAATTGAGAACAATACACCAATCTGTAAAATAATTGAGGTATTTAAAAATAAATTCATATTATAACAGATCTTCATTATCCACAACAAATTACAATATCGCAGTATCCTGAACGCATGCACCAAGAGGCATGTAAACATGTCAAACCATTGATCAACATTTGTAAATTTTACTGAACCAGGCGACCTAGAAATTGTTATGAAAGTAATCACCCTGACAGAGAACTCAGACAACCTTTATAGAACCTGTGTGATTCAATCTACAGAACAAGGTTATTAAATAGACACAATCTAAAGGTAATTCATATTTGCACCTTTCCTTTTTCCAGACATCTTTATCTTCTACTCACCAGCTGGCATCAGTTACTGCCTAAAATAGAATTATCACATATAATAAAATTGCATTCATAGATCAAATGACATTGCATACAGTAGCTCCTTTCATAATCACAGAAAGGAGCGCATTTATAGCCATACAAAGACATCTCTTCAGTGTTGATTGAGACTTTTAAGGAAATATTATTGAACTCTTTAGGATCAGGCTTATCTGTATCTCTTTCTATTTTTACTTAACCTGCTGCAAATGCTGATTAGCTTCTGTTGGCTGTTCCTTAATCTAATTATTACATTAATGAACATTAATTGTCACAAGGATTAGAAGCTGGGATAATATCTTTACTCTAGTCGTTGGTGTAAATCCAGCTGCTCTCAGCCCTCTGTTCCCAAGGATACAACCAGCCACTGATGCATGTGTTCAGTGCGAGCCTTGGTCTGATGCATCACAGTAACATATGGGTAGACGAAGGTGTTGCAGTGATGTATTGGACTCATGAATCTTCCAAACGAGGCACTGTGATGAGGCACTGCTGGAATGATAGTCCCATCCAGAGATATCTGCAGACACTAAATTCCAGCACATCCTGATACAAAGTAGCAGAGGGAAGAAAATAATTCTTGACAGAATTTTTTTTTTAGCTACAGCTGCTTCTAAGAGTCTCCACTCCTCCCAACTTTAAAAAACAGGCAATACTTTTTATCCTTTGAATAAAAATGGACTCTGCGAGCAGAGTTGAGTGCCCTGTTCACCCTAAGCACAGAAATCTGGAAACACTGTTAGAAATTTGGCTTACTAAGAAACATCCCACAGTTTGTAAATTTGTAAATTTGTAATCCTCATTAGATTGACCTTTTAATTATGTTCTATTTGGGTTGCTCATCTTAGTTGAAGCAGGCAGTGATTTAAAGGGATTTAAATGACATTGGAGTATGGATTATTTGCTCAGGAACACATCTAGTATATTTGTATTTACAAAAAGGAACAATTGGCACTGCCATTGACAATGAGGTTGTGACACAGAGAATGCTGTGCAGTGAAGGAATATGTGCAGTGGTGGAAGTGGGGGTTATACAGTGGTATGCCATACCGCCACTTCTCCTACTGCCTTAATTGTAAATCTATCAAATTCCATTCACTAACATTCCCATTACATTTTTCATATCGTCACTTCTAAATTTCCATACCATAATTTCTAAATGTCCACTGAATATGAATTAATAAAATCATCATGTACTTCAATACATCCAATGCACAGTACTGACTATGATACAAAGCTTTCACTGTCTTAACATATAATAAGTTTGCATTTGTCCAGCACCCTACACTATTTTACAGTTTTAACATGGGCCAACAATGCCTAAGCCAACTACACAGCTTATGATGCACAAATTAAAATCTCTAAAAACATCACAGTTCACAAAAATATGATGCAATTAAATCAAATTTAGAATTCATTTGGAGCCAATTAATGAGTGTGTCCATAATTGCCAATACAGCAGACAGCTGGACTCATATGGTAGGAGGCAAATTGATATGTCCTCCTTTTCTCCCACGGTTTTCAATTGGCTATGACTAATGTCATAATCTTTTCAGTATTAAAAAAACTTGTGCAGCAGTTTCTAATGCACAATAGAATCAGTTGAGAAACTATAAGGTCACTTATAACAGCAAGAGCAAAATTGCAATGCAAATGCTCTTTTATCATTTGCCTATGTAAAGGGTTGAACGTAGTAGTCAGTAATGCTTAACATTTAGGCAGCTTGTCTCTGGGTTGGAACAAGTGCATGTCTGGTTGGGATGTAGACCTCTGTGAATAGGCTCAATGACAGTGGTGTGGAGCTACTGCACATGCTTGTTGCTTCTTTGTCTGCCTTCTTGCATACTGACTCATTAAGGCGCATGTATTTGTGCTAGAGGGCTGATTCAAGGATTGAAAAAGACAATTTAGTGAGGGAATGACAGAAACTAACAGAAGATGGATGGAACAGTTGTAACAGAGAGAATCTAACAGTAGAGTAAGGTGACAGTCGCAAAAGAGGCAGCAAGAGCAGACAGTTGAAGAGGAAGAGTCAGAATTTGAAGAGAAAGGAAGAAGAGTGGAATAGTTTTAACACCTGTTTCAGAGACATTGAAGCTGCTGTGCTGATTGTTAATCTGTTGGGAAAAAACAGCTTTAAATTATATAAGATAAGGTTACTTTTGTTTATAAATGAGGCTAGAGAATTATTTTTTTTACCAATAACAATACTTAGTTGACATGTTATTTTATGGTAACACGGAAAAAAAACTAGGTTAATCACAGCAATTACACCCTACACCTTGTTTTGGAGCTGCGAGCAGGGAACCTCAGGTAATTTGTTTCTACATTACAATTATGGAATCAGGAAACAGAATTCAGGCCAAGACCATTGGTACCAATGTGCTTCCTTTGGGTTTGTTTTCCCAAGTCCTTAGCAATTTGACAGTGCCACCACCACTTAATGGAATGGATTGAACAAGCAAAAACTCCTGTCTCCTTAGCATTCCGGAATTCCATCAAGCAGATATAGCTCTTGACTTATTGGGAGGTGATGCAAAAAGCAGATGAAGATGTATACGGTACCATTATGGTTTTCCAGAAAGTTCAAGTACCTGAAATTGACAATGAACCAAGTATTGATATGCGGTTATGAGTAATGTTGTGAAGGAATCAATGACCTCACTTGGAGATTACTTAAAGTTAGAAGAAAAAGTTAGAAGGGAACTACAGTGGGCATAACAGTGAAATATTTATAGAAATATTTCTATAAGGATGCAGTGCCGAAGAATGACATTTTCAAACTGACACTCAGTGGCAACCAAGTTCAGAACCAATGTTATACATAAAATGTAGAAGTTCTGGACATTTTAATCAACACAGCCAGTTGGGTAAACCTGCTGTGGCTAAGCAATGGGAGCCTTTGTAGAAGGCCCTGATTTAACTGTGGCAGATTTCATTGGGACCTGTTCCATAATTTGTAAACAGATTGTTAGAAGAGTCATGGCTTGCCTTCTTGACAAAAGCTCTCAATTATAACCAAACAATATTTCAAGCAATATTATAAACTGAATGGCTCTAAATATTTTGACGTCAAGGCCTGACTGACACAGCAACAAATGTTGTATAAATTTAACTCAAAGGATATGCCTGACTAATGGTCAAGTTATTGGGAAGACACCTGAGAAAGAAAGTCAGAGCCATAGCTGAAAGACAAGCAGCTTGAGATATGCCAGATATCATTCGAATAAATGCACCAAGAAGTGAACACACTATTGTTCAAAGATATGTGCTGAAAGTACTAGTAGAAATTACTCTGTATTCATTCTGAACAATGATGAAGAAGGTTGTCAAAAAATGCCAAACGAAGAATGTCATCACTGCAACAAGTTTGGGGTAAGCACGATCTCCATACCAATGCAGTCTATATGTACTAATGTGTAGAAAAATAGTTATAAAAATATGTGGGGAATAGCATTATGTAGCAACTGTACTGGTAAAAGCACCAAAAGACAGCCCAGCTCCTAATTCCACCTCAAACTTCACATCCACCTCAAACTTCCTCCACAATATTCACTTGTCACCATTACTCTCTCTCTCCGATTTTCCTTTGCACTCTGGAATGTAAGATCTGTTTTTAACTTGCATCCATAATCTGTTTATTCAAAAAATCCCTCAACCTCCTTGTCATTACTTTCTTTGACACTATGTTCCATGCAACTATTCCTTAGGGAAACTCTCCCTAAGTCGCATTCCTAGACCTATACAGACCCAGTAGTATTATACTTTCTGCATCCTGCACATTCCGTGTCATGGTGCTCAGAACCAATCCTCTTCATTTGAAGTCCATACTGTCTATTATCGCTCCAACCTTTTGCTCTGCCTGGTCTGCCTGACCACTTTCTCACCTAACTACTTCAGTGGAAGCTGTTCTGAAGAACTGTGACCTGTGCGTTGCTTGCAACCAAATCCAAACCTCCTTGCAGGGGTTCCTAGTGAAGACCAGGGGTGCGTTTGACTCCTCACCTCCAGATTTAGTGTGCATGACAGTATACTCTGGCCATGACGGATGGCACAGGTGAACCCTCTGCTCAGGAAAGGCTCCTTTATTTGGCTTGACAGGTCGAGCAACAAGAATCGGATCAGGCCCAGTTAATAAAATGTGTACAAGGTGTAGTATCCTGCCTGGATTATTTGCAAAGCTCTCTGGCCGCCTCACCACCAACCACGGCTCCTTCTTCATCCTCTTCAGCTTCCTCAGTCTTGGCACCCGCTATGAACAAGAGTCTTCGGATCCTCCTTCTGAAAAAAATGATGGGGATCCTAAATAGTGTAGAGGTTTCCTTAACCATTGCACTATTCAGTTTGAGTGTAATCCTGAAAGTTTTTTTTCGGAAAAACAAGTGGGCTTTCATTATTTCTTTACTCAAAGGGCAAGCACTGGCCTGGGCCTCTGCACTGAGGGAGCGAGATGCCCCAATTTTGCAGAACCCCTCTATCTTCATCGAGACTTTCCGCATGATCTTCGATGAGCCTGGCCACATCTCCTTTGCAGCCTCTAGTTTGCTGACTCTCCACCAGGATACTCTACCAGTATGCTGTCCAATTTCACACCCTGGCATCCAAAGAAATTGAATAATGAGGCTCTGGTGGCAATGTTCTGGCAAGGACTAACAGATCATATTAAAGATGAGCTGGTTTCTAGGTGTCGAAGTCAGCAAATTGGATAAAGTCATTTCAATTAAAGTCGAGCAAACTTGGTTGTCTTTGTCTGAAAAGATGCGTACGGTACGCTACGACATACAAGGTCACGCTACGCCGTGAAAGGGCGTACGCATCCACTACACGTGGCAGCAACAGTAATTGGTCTTTTACCATACATTCGCACAAACACGCATACTTATAAAATAGTACACAGTAATGGTAGTTGCAACACATAGTCAGTTATGTCGAAATATAGTAGTATTTATATGTTATATTAAAGTTACATGCATATTAGTGAAATATACGGAACAGGTTGAAGGAATCATATCATGAGTGGTATCATAATAAACCTCTTTACATTTCCTACTGTTTGGTTCACTTTGCGAAGGAATCGCAGAGTGCATACACAAGTTATGAATGATAGGGAATTATGAACTACTTAAGACTAAGGAATCTTGGCGGGAAGAGCCGAGCATACCCCCTGGAGAGGTGACCCCCTCCTTTGGATTCCTTAGGATGAACTAGCCAATGATTGACAACCCCTTGGACCGTCCTGAGACCTGGACCAATAGATGCAAGCTATACCATCTTCATTGTATTACTGTATTTCTGTGTGTATATAAGCAGCAGCTTCACATCTAGTGTTCAGACATCTGTCCCCAGACTTCAGGATTGAATGACTGCACACTGGATCCAGAGCGCCTGCGATAAGTAACGGCTGTATTTATTATCACTTCGCTTGAACATATTATACTACTTTTTGCGTATAAATCTTTGTGCGTTGGAAACACAAATCGAGGTTCGACAATCGTTATTGGCTAGCGACAATACGCACTTAACAATTTGGGGGCTCGTGAGCTTTGGAGGTTTCGTTGCCGATGATACGCAAGACCAACGGATTTCGGTTCCGCAAAACAAAGGGTGGAGACGCGTCATATACGGGTAAGAATGCAATGTGTTCAAAACCTGAACTTTACTCTGTGTTGTGAAACCGAATGTCCGTTTTGCATTGTCTAGGGCACGCTAACTAGAACCTAGGGACAAAAGAGAAAACTGTTTCTTTTTACTGTCATTGTGCGTTTTAACTGTATTGCATTGCTAAGCGTATGTGTATTTCCTGCTGTGCGTACGCGAACTTCCGGTAGATTTGCCACGTGGTTAAACAATCGTTTTGATAGTTATTATATGTATATAGTATAATTACTTGTGAAAACCTCTGAGACATTATTACTGTTGTTGGGAACTATTGATTTTCTGCGCAGAAAAGGTGTATAGTGTGTGATTTTGTAACGTAGATACACTGTTTACTATTCATTGTGCTCAGTTGCTGTCTGACGAGGCGGATTGCCCAACTGAAGGACGGTATACAGGGCAGGTACATCGAATGCGAAAACCGGGTTTTCGCAAAGCGCTACCATTAGATCGCAAGGTTTGCTAATAATTAGTATTGGTAGGCAGTGCGATCTAACAGCACCGTTCGTGCGAATTGGTGAAGCAGCTAGGAGGAATTATATTGGAAAGGCTGGTTGATTGTATCGACTTTGTTCTCCCAGTTATAATAAACTCAACAGATTTTTGTGGTTTAGCCAGGGTATCGGGGAGTTGATAGCCCTTGGGTCCCACAGTGATATTGTCTGTGTTAGGGGTCCTTGTTTAGTACAAGAGGAAGCGAGTGGACGCGGCTTGAGCAAATACGTCCACGGCCAGTAAGAGATCTCTAGCGGTAGAGTGTTTGTAGCAAATTGTTGAAAGTGGTCTGCCCAGATTGGTGTTGTTCAACATGGGTGCTAAGCATATGCTAGAGATGACAATGTGTACTGCCTAAGGAAGGTCCTATTGGTTCAGCGAGATTTCTCATGTGTAAGAAATATGGTGCATACGCAACTGTGTATTGTGACACATGGGTCAAGATGACCAAAGATTGTGATAGGCCTTTCCCAACAATAGGAATTTTTAATGCAGAGGTACTAAATACTGTAAAGGATAAAGTATGGTTGATCAAGTCAACGAAAAAGAGAAATAGACATAATGATTGTTTAAAATTGTGGCAAATGTAAGGTAACACGTGGCAGAGCAGCGAATGCACAGCGGAACAACGGCCATGGCCGTTGAGAAGTGTGGCGAACTCAGCGCAAGCACGCCCCCCGCCACCTTCTGTGGCGGGAGCGGTAAGTACAGCCATTATTAAAACTGAAAAAAGAAGAATTGCTAAGTTGTATCCTGTTTTAAGCCAGTTTAAAACAAGTGTATCAGAAGATGAAGATGAACCCACTGTGATTTCGGCCATTGCCCATGCTGTTAGTGTACTAGAAGCTCAGCGCAAGTATGAGAAAATGGCTGAGATAGGTGAGAGTAGCGTGATCACTAGGCGTGAAAGCGTTCTAAATCTTGAAACAGCAAATCCTGTAGTGTCCCCTGAAGTCAGTGAACCAGTGGGTGCGTACCCAGTCCGCACAATATCAGTTCCCAATGGGAAACCGGATAAGGATGGTGTAGTTCCTTTAAGAAATGTTACAATGCATTGTCCCTGGACTAGATCAGAATTACGTTCCATTATGACTGAATTCCCAGATCCTAGAAAAGAGTTGGCAAAGTGTCAGAAATTTGTTAAAGATTTAGGAAATGCACACGAACCAACCGATAAGGATTGGCGTGTCATGTTGAGGGCGTGTCTTCCTCCCCATACTAACATACAAAAATTATTAAAGATTGTTTGTTGGAGGAAGATGACACCTTGACTGATGAGATTAACCAAAAAAATATAGAACAAATTGTCAAACACTTAGCCATCTATTTTCCAGTAGTAGTAAATTGGAGTGAGATTTTCACCATTAAACAAAAGGATAGTGAAACCGCAAGCAGATTACTTCATTAGAGCTATAGCAACGATAACACGGTTTACTGAAATATCCAAAATAGGGGAGGACCCACATTATAGGGAAGTAGCTGTAGGAGTATTAATGGACGGCCTTAGAGAAAATTTAAAAACCAGAGTACAAACCACATTACCTAATTGGAGAGGCATCACAGTAGATTCTCTTAGGGAGTCTGCTGTGGAGCATGACAAAAACCTTTTTAGACAAAAGGAGGAGAAAGGTGATAGGTTAATGTTGGTGAGTATACAGGCTCTAGAGGGGATGCATACACGACCACCAGCATACAACCCACATAATAAGAAACATAGAGTGATCAAATGTTTCAATTGTAATGAAGAAGGACACATGAGGAGGGATTGTAAAAAAGACAAATACAGGCCTAGAGGTGGGACACATAGATATCCCTCCAAGGAAAAACTCACATAGAATCGAAGACTCACATCTACCCGCACATATTATAACCACAAATATTGCGCGGGAAAATGATAGTCAGCGCTAGGGGTCAGGTCATACCTGTAGTCTACAGCCAGTGAGGTTAACTGAGAGTCAGAGAGAAGAACCAACAATGATAGTTGACATAGCTGGTAGGAAAGAAACTTTTCTTGTAGATACAGGGACGGCCCGATCTGTGATAACCTCTCCTTTCAACCTACAGGTGACCAGTAAAGACAATTCCAGCCATCGGGGTAACGGGAAAAGTGTTGCATTATCCACTAACTAAACCAGCTGAGGTTACTATCGGGCCCCTGCATACCAAGCATTCGTTTCTCTTGGCTGCGGCGGCTCCTACTAACTTGCTAGGCAGAGACTTGTTATGTAAAATGGGATGTGTCATATACTGTACTTCTGATGGTGTGTTCTTAGATATACCGGAGAAGGTCGCACATGAGGTACAGGATATATTGGACACCCCTCAAAGGTTAATGTTACACTCTCCTGTTATAGAACAAAGTCCATCTCAAGTAAAGGGGATGTTGCTGAAAATACCAGGTTCACTATGGACCAGAGATGGACAGGACACTGGACTGATGGCAAACGTAGCCCCTGTCATGGTCAATCTAAAAAGTGGTAGGATAGCTCCAAAAATCCCACAGTATCCATTAAAACCGGAGGTGGAACTAGGGGTATATCTTGTTATTGAGAGGCTGTTACAACAAGGGATTTTAATTCGTACAGCCAGTACAGCAAATAGTCCCATTTTCCCTTTGAAGAAGAATGGGGGAGGGGGGCTATAGATTAGTCCAGGACTTAAGGGGAATTAATAAAGTTGTTGAGAGCCAATTCCCCATAGTGCCGAATCCAGCTGTCATCCTCATGCAGATTCATCCGTCTGCCAGTCATTTTACTGTCATTGATCTATGTTCTGCTTTCTTCTCAGTCCCTCTCCACCCTGACTGCCAATACCTTTTTGCATTCTCCTACAGGGGAGTGCAATACACATGGACCAGACTACCCCAGGGGTTCATTGACAGCCCCAGTATTTTCTCCCAAGCCTTACATGACTGTTTGCAATTCTTTCAACCCCACAATGGGTCTGTTCTAATTCAATATGTGGACGATTTGTTGTTGTGCTCTGATTCTTTTATGTCATGTTTACATGATACTAAATTGTTGTTGCTTCATCTTTCACAAACAGGGCACGAGGTGGCAAAGGATAAATTACAGCCATGTCAGACTAAGGTCAAATACTTAGGACACTGCCTCACTAAGGGGCTAAGACACCTGACAACCGACAGGATTGAGGCCATACAACACATGACTCTGCCGCAGAGCCAGAAGCAGATTCGTACTTTCTTGGGGATGTGGGGATACTGTAGATCTTGGATCCCAGGTTTTTCTATTCTGGCATTACCATTGCAGGAGCTAGTCTCTTCCTCAAAACCAGACCGTGTCGTACACACAGAAGAGTCAGAGCAAGCGTTCTTTAATCTTAAAGACAATCTGACTAGAGCACCTGCATTGGGAATACCTGATTATGAAAAGCCTTTTGAGCTATTTTGTACAAAAGCTGATGGTTGTGCAGCAAGTGTCCTCGCACAGAAACATGGTGACGCTAGCAGACCGGTAGCATACTACAGTGCACAATTAGACAATGTGGCAAGATCACTCCCAACATGTCTCAGAAGTGTAGCAGCAACGGCTCTTCTGGTAAGTAAGAGCGAGGACGTAGTATTAGGACATAATTCAACTATCTATACACCCCATGCTGTATCAGCTCTGTTAAATTCAGCCCAAACCAGACATGTTTCTTCAGCTAGATTCACAAAGTGGGAACAAGCCCTGATGGCACCCTCAAACATCACCATCAAACGATGTAGCACCTTAAATCCAGCTACATACCTTCCGTATGTGTCTCTAGAGACACAAAGGGTGGGAGGTGAGGAGACCCTGGTTGATGATGAGTTAGGCAAGAATACTGACACGCATGACTGTATGGAACACCTGAATCAGACATTTACTGCAAGGCCCGACATACGTGACACCCCCTTAGAAAATGTAGATTTTACATTTTATACAGACGGAAGTTGTCATAGACAGACAGAGACGGGAGAGCTATGTACTGGTTACGCTGTGGTAGACGATCAGGATGTGGTAGAAGCTGAACCCCTTGGCCCACCTCACTCAGCCCAGGTGGCGGAACTAGTAGCACTAAGGAGTGCGTGTGAATTGTCAGAGGGTAAATCAGCCAATATATATACTGACTCTAGGTACGCCTTCGGGGTAGTGCACGATTTTGGGGCCCTTTGGCGTCTTAGAAACTTTACGACAGCAGCAGGTACACCAGTGGCACACTCACAACACATAAAAGGACTTCTGACAGCGATACAGTTACCCAGAACAGTAGCCGTCATAAAGTGCAAAGCCCATACCTTTGAAGAAGACCCAGTGTCATTGGGTAACAACAGGGCAGACGAAGCTGCTAAATGGGCAGCAGGGCAACCTATGACTGTATCGACCGAGACTATGATGGTTTTTTAGACATTAGACATGCAGAAATTAATTGAAATGCAAGATTTGTGTTCCCTGCAGGAAAAGGCGGTCTGGAAGGCGAAGGGATGTGGTCAATAGTCCTCAGGACTCTGGAGGGATGGACAAGGTAAACCTGTAGCTCCCCGAACATACTATCCAAGCCTGGCTGAAGCAGCACACGGTCTGATTCACCTGGGTAAAGAAGGTATGTGCAAACTGGTGAGAGCATACTGGTGTGCTCCTGGATTTTCCTCTCAGGCTGGTAAGAAAGCAATGTCATGTCTTACTTGTTTGAGGAAAAATGTTGGGAAAACTATTCCAACTGAGCCATCCCACATCCCTCCTACAGACGAACCTTTTCAGGTAATACAAATTGACTATATCCAATAACCACCATGCAGGAATCTAAAGTATGTGTTAGTGTGTATTGATGTGTTTTCCGGTTGGGTAGAAGCATATCCGGCAGCCAATAATACTGCTGTGTTCACTGCAAAGAAAATTGTACAAGACTTTGTGTGTAGGTTCGGTATCCCTAGAATCATTGAAAGTGATAGGGCTACCCATTTTACTGGTGATATCTTCCAAAATATGTGTAAACTCATGGGAATTGGTAGCAGACTTCACACCCCTTACCGTCCACAAGCCAGTGGTAAGGTGGAGAGAGTAAACGGTACTATAAAGAACAAGCTTGGTAAGATAAAAGCTGAAACTGGGTTGGCATGGCCTGAGGCTTTGCCATTGGTCCTCCATAGCATTCGGACCACTCCTAGACCTCCTCTTAATCTGTCGCCCTTTGAGATACTGTTCGGACGACAGCCTCATTTGATCGTGAGTCCACAAGACGACTTGAAGTGTAATAATGAAGTGACTGTACAATATCTTATAAGAATGAGTAGACAGCTAAAACAACAACAACAAAAACTAAAAATGCTGTCACCTGGTATGCCAGAAACGAACTGTCATGATGTTGAACCTGGAGACTATGTTATGATCCGCAATGTCTTACGTTCAGGTTGTTTAACAGACCGTTGGGAAGGCCCGTACCAAGTGCTGCTGACCAGTACTACATCACTGAAGGTTGCAGAGAGAGACACTTGGGTCCATTCCACCCACTGCAGGAGAGTCCATAATCCGGAGAAAGTGCAAGATAAAACTAAGACCGACGACATAGATCTGTCACTTGTGAGTCTGTTCCGGGAGACCTAAAGCCTGCAGTCGAGAAACCTGAACCAGAGACGTTGCCCCAGAACTATCTTTCCAGCGATGGAGTGGCGGTTTTTGTTTTCCTTTTGTTCCAGGATTTTCCTTGTTTTTACTCTTTCTAGGACATTCTATTTTTGTGAAGGAGGATGGAGGACGGAGGAAGGTTCTGGGAGTGATACGGATGAGATGGAGGCAGAAGAAAAGTTATTAGGATACTCAGAGCAGCCCATTATCAAACTTGGTCCGGGGGTTATGAAAAGGTCTGCTAGCTCAGGAACTCGGAGGCAGTGTGAGGGGCTATTGTCTGATGAGTATTGTATCTGCAAGTTCTGCGACTCCCTAGTTGAAGAGAGATGCATCCAACGATGCCAGTCCCCCAGTACTCTGAATATAGGCGGGCATCCTTTGGAGGATTATCACTCCCTGGTGGGTAAGGTGCTAAACCAGACCGAGTGTTGGGTGTGTCTCACGTGCCGCAAGGGCAGCATAATATAGGACTAGTGCCATTCCCTCTAAACATATCTGAAGTACTCGAATTGAGGGGTGGGAGGCCCATAGACGGGAGGTACAATAACACTAGGTCCCCTAGTCTGACGCTTCGACAATACTCAATAGGCAGATCTTTGCTGTGCCTAAATATATCTCATGCAAAGCGCCTGGAGAATTGGGAGGCTGACCTATCAGATCAGACTATGGCTCGCCACACTCATTTTAGAGGGAGACTCACAAGGTCACTACAAGGCAGGAATGTTGACGGAAGTCACAAATTAGGGCGTATAACCAAACATAAGAAGGTATCCATTGGAAAAGTCTCTACAGATAAATGTAAAAATGTCATTAATGCCGACACGTGTCTAGAGCAAATGGAGACACTAGGCATGGGTAGTTTTATCAAAACTCTGTGTGATATAATTCATGGGCATACTGTTCCTTATGTTCTCCCTGATGATGTGTATTTTGTTTGTGGAAGGAAAGCTTATTCCTGGGTGACTCCGAGTTCCAAGGGCTTGTGTTTCTTAGCTAAACTGGTTCTTGAAATCATGACTATTACTCATGAAGAAATGGTTGGTATTCACAAGACTACATCACCACCATACATACACACACAGTATGAACACCGTGGCAAGAGAAATATGATTCCTGGTGAGAAACCCATAGCTACAAAATTGATTAGTGAAACTGCTGGTTTCCAAGTTATGGTTGCTCTAGACCTCACCAGGACCGCTCGGGGAACATTAAACTTTAAATATATCCAAGACCTAGCTAAATTAATAGATAATATCACCGAGATGTATGATGACACTTTCAGGTATACTGGAAGGGAGCTACAAGCGTACAAGAAGGAGTTGGTGCAACATAGACTGGTACTAAATTATCTCACCTCTATTACTGGTGGGTACTGTGTAACACTGGCCACCCAGTTCGGTGTCAAATGTTGCACATACATTACTAATAATACGGATGACCCTAAAGAGGTTATAGACCGGAAGATGGATGAAATTTTGCAGCTGAAATAGGAATTTCGAAAGAGTCACAATTCTTCCTTATATGAGGTCGGGGAGAAGGTGGCGGGTTGGTTCTCGTGGTTGAACCCTGTGAAATGGTTCTCCGGTCTGGGGGAGTGGGTACAGGAAATGGTTGCTAGTGTAGGTAAGCTCCTTCTCCTTATACTGGGTGTCATCTTAGCAATTGGTTTAGTTGTCAAATGTGTTCCTACTGTGTTGAAGTGTGGAAAACGGTCTCATTGGAGTAACACTGAGAAAGAGACTGAAAGGGTGGTACCAGATACCGAGATCATGGTCTGTGAAGAGGTATTGTATAATCCTGAACTTGAAACGGTGATTGGGTGATAGTTTATTACACTATCAAAGGGTGGAGCTGTCGAAGTCAGCAAATTGGATAAAGTCATTTCAATTAAAGTCGAGCAAACTTGGTTGTCTTTGTCTGAAAAGATGCGTACGGTATGCTACGGCATACAAGGGCACGCTACGGCGTGAAAGGGCGTACGCATCCACTACACATGGCAGCAACAGTAATTGGTCTTTTACCATACATTCGCACAAACACGCATACTTATAAAATAGTACACAGTAATGGTAGTTGCAACACATAGTCAGTTATGTCGAAATATAGTAGTATTTATATGTTATATTAAAGTTACATGCATATTACTGAAATATACGGAACAGGTTGAAGGAATCATATCATGAGTGGTATCATAATAAACCTCTTTACATTTCCTACTGTTTGGTTCACTCTGCGAAGGAATCGCAGAGTGCATACGCAAGTTATGAATGATAGGGAATTATGAACTACTTAAGACTAAGGAATCTTGGCGGGAAGAGCCGAGCATACCCCCATGAGAGGTGACCCCCTCCTTTAGATTCCTTAGGATGAACTAGCCAATGATTGACAACCCCTTGGACCATCCTGAGACCTGGACCAATAGATGCAAGCTATACCATCTTCATTGTATTACTGTATTTCTGTGTGTATATAAGCAGCAGCTTCACATATAGTGTTCAGACATCTTGTCCCCAGACTTCAGGATTGAATGACTGCACACTGGATCCAGAGCGCCTGCGATAAGTAACGGCTGTATTTATTATCACTTCGCTTGAACATATTATACTACTTTTTGCGAATAAATCTTTGTGCGTTAGAAACACAAATCGAGGTTCGACAATCGTTATTGGTTAGCGACAATACGCACTTAACATAGGTAACTTCCTCCTGATCTGGATTCTCCTAACTCATTTTGTATCAGAGGGGATGTATGTTTCAGAAAATGTTCCCTGGAAAGAGATTGGTATCACCACTTCTTTCCTCGCCTTGCTTCTCGGTTTCAGAATCAGATACCTGCTTATGAAGAGCCTATGCAAATTGGTCACTCCTGTCTCTTTCCTGAGGAATGCAAAGCCATTTAAAAATTAACTTTTTCACTACTGTGGTGAATCTGGACATCTTCTTATCACCTGTCCGAAGAGGCCGGAATTAGGGAAGCCAACATAGAAGCTCGGAAACCTACTTCCTGTTCCCAAAGAAATTCCAAATTTGTGATGCCGGTTACTCGACACCCCTAGTGGGTTCTCCGTTTTGTCTGCCTTTGTGGACTCTGGTTTAGTCAGAAACTTTATCTCCACCACCCTGGTGTCGCAATGCCACCTGCCTGTGCAGACATTGCTGCAGTCGTTAACCCTTACCTCTGTTGATTGTAACCGTGCCTTCACAGTATTTATTTATTTCTAAGACACCACAGATTCCTTAGCGCCAGATACAGAAGCAAGTAACAACTTGATGAGGTAATACACATAAGTAGCACAGATGCCTGTGACTAATGCTATGAGGACTCACAGAGTGTGGAACAAAAGACGTGACAGGACATACAAGAGAGTCAGACAGTGGGCAGACATGGGAAAATAGGGAGAGCTTACATTCTAGAGGGAGGAGTGGTGAGAGACAGCAGGACCAACTGGGAGAACATGAAGATGGCAGGCAAAGGAAGAGGAGGTGAAGGACATGAATGTCAGGAGGCGGTAGGATAGGCAAGCTTGAAAAGGTGAGTTTTGAGTGAGTGTTTGAAGAACTGAAGGTTGCGGAAGAGTCAAGTGAGGCGACGTAGTGAGTTCCAAAGAATGGGGATAGCACGACAGAAATCTTGGAGGCGAGCATGGGTGGAAGTAATGAGAGGTGAAAAGAAGCAGAGTTCAGAGGCGGAGCGGAGTGGTTGGGTAGGTATGTACCTCAAGACAAGGTCACAGATGTAAGGGGGAGAAGTGTTGGTAAAGGATTTTGAAGTGAGGGTAAGGAGCTTGAACTGAATTCTGAAACGGATAGGGAGTCAATAAAGGGATTTGCGCAGCAGAGTAGCAGAAGAGGTGTGATGAGAGAGGAAGATGAGCCGCAGCATTCTGTATTGATTGAATGTCAATAAAGTGAGCGTTAGGAAGGACGGTGAGAAGGAGGTTGCAATAGTCGAGACAAGAAATGATATATGAATGGACCAGGATTTTGGTTACTTTCTGAGAGAGGAAGGATTTTTGTGACGAAGAGTCAGAAGCAAACACACTAAAAGTGCGGCCAGAGAGGTAGGTGACAAATCTGGAAAGAGCTGCTTTGCAAAGAAGTAGGGAGTGAAGGGTGGTGAGGAGAAGAGAATGATCGACGGTGTCAAAAGCAGCAGATATTTCGAGGTGTATGAGAAAGGAGAAATGACCTGTGGACTTAGCTGAGAGAAAGTCATTTGTTACTTTAGTGAGGGCAGTTTCAGTTGACTGAAGGGGACTGAAGCCAGACTGGAGACGGTCAAGAAGACAGTGGGGAGAGAGTAAGTGGGTCAGACGAAGGAAGACAAGTCGTTTGAGAATTTTAGAAGCAAAGCGAAGCAGAGATACTGGGCAATAGTTAGAGAGGGGGATGGGTAAAGGGAGGGTTTCTTGAGAATAGTGGAAATGAAAGCATGCTTGAAGGCCGAGGAGAATATACCAGTGAAGAGAGAGAGAGTTTAAAGAGGTAAGTAAGTTGACGACAGGCATTGGGAGAGAGGGGGTTGAGGAACTTGGAGGGGGCAGGGTTTAAGAGGACATGTTGTAGAAGAAGAGGAGGAGAGATGAGTGAGGATCTCATACACAGTTACCGGAGGACAGGAGCCAAGTCTGGCAGAGTGAGCGATAGAGAGGACAGGTGGTGGGAGGTTAGTCTGACGAGAACAGATATAATTTTGGATAGAGTCAATCTTGTCTATGAAGTAGGTGGCTAAATCAAGAGCTGTGATGGAGGAGGTGGGGGAGAACATATTAAATAATTAATGTTAGCAGAGAGGCGTTGGGGTTTATTGGACAGAGAGGAGATGAGGGATGTGAAATAGGTTTGTTTGGCAAGAATAAGGTAGAATAGTAGGAGGAAAGGATAAATTTAAAGTGGATGAAATCAGCGATGGAGCGAGATTTCCTCCATTGGTGTTCAGAGAACACTTTTGGAGGAGACGAGTAAAAGGGGTGTGCCAGGTTTGAGGTTTAGATTGGCGGAGACAAAGCAGGATGGCTGGGGCTGCAGTGTCAAGGGCAACAGAGAGTGAGGAGTTATGAGGGATAGCTGCATTGTTGCAAGATAAGCAAGAAGGGGTTTGAGAGAGAACACAAAAATGATGGGGTCAATGCTGTTGATGGGACACTGCGTGCCAGCAACTTTGGGTGGGTGGGGGGTACAAGGGGTAAAGAGAAGGTAAAGGAAAGGAGATTGTGGTCAGAGAGTGAGCCGACAGACATGGAAAAATTGGGGATGTTATAGAGTGAGGAGAACACTAGGTCCAGGGAGTGACCATCATGGTGGGTTGTAGAAGTTGTTCATTGGAAGAGGCCATATGAAGAAATGAGAGTTAGGAGTTTAGAGGCAACTGTAGTAATAGGAGAGTCGGTAGGGATGTTAAAATCACAGATAATAATTGTAGGAAGATCAGAAGAGAGGAAATGGGAAAGCCAGGTGGCGAATTTATCAATAAATTGTTAGCAAGAGCCAGGGGAGAGATACATGATAGCAACACAAAGGTGGAGAGGGGAGAAGAGACGGATAGAGTGAACTTCAATGGATAAGGAGAGGGGGATTTAAGGGGGGATAAAACTGAATGTGTAGCCAGGAGACAGTAGGATACCTACAAAAAAGACAGTTGTCAGCGCTTATCCTTAACACTGCATATCTGTGTGTATCGAGCAAAATGAAAACAGGAGGTATTAGTTCATATTTTGATCAAAACATGCAAGCCTTCAATCCTAGTGTCAAGGCCACCTCATTATATGCAGGTCCTACACTGACCTGTATGCTCTAAACACTATTAAAATGCAGCTAAAAACAGATGCACTCATCTCCCAGGTATATGGGTTTACAGCTAGCGAGTGCTGGCTTGTGAGCCACACAAAAATGTGCCTTCAATAGGCTTGATGGACAGCTGCTACGACAGTAAGGCAATATTTTCAAACAAAACCAGAGAAAAAACAAGCCTGCGCTCGGTATATCTCATATGAGTGGCATGAGGGGAAAGTGACAGAGGATAGGTTTGGGCATGTAGTATGCAGCAATGATTTGGGGAGCCATATGGGGAACTGGGTTGAAGTGAAGAGAGTAAAAAGGCACTGAAAATGTAGTATCTGAGTTCTTGCAGAGTCATGAAATAGAAGAGTGGGCCAAAGTTCAGGTCAAAACTCAGTTTCAACTCTTCATACTTAAACAGTTGTTGCAGGCTGACTAAACAGATGGAATTTTGCAGGAAAAAAAACAATAAAAAAAGCTGACAGATAGGGGGAATTCAGTTGACCGCAAGATATTTTATTTCCCGGAGCGTAAAAAAAAAAAAAGTCCTGCGCGGGTTTTTACCTTGTAGAGCGACCATTTTTTGTTAACGCAGCGTTAAAACTTGTGCGATTCAATTTGAAATCTTAAAACGTCGCCCTCGCCCGCTAATGATAGGTCAGAGCGTGTTTTTTCATGGGAGTGGAGGGTTGAACGCGGCCATCTTGACTATAAAAATTAACGCTGCCACGAGCAAACTGTCATTTGCTGATATTTGTTGGCTGGTTTGGTGACTGCATATCTGGCTTTGACTTTTCTACATTGCATCTGGCTTTGTGAGTTTTCTGGAGTACATTGCATTGGCATACAGTACACTACACGCTACTATTTTAAATACATTTTTCTCTTTTTATATTTAATTTTATAATATAATACACTACACTATCATGCATACATAGATACATACATACATACCTACATACTACAGACATACCCACTTTTACTAACACATAACACCCTACATACATACATACATACAAACACCTATGTCAGGCGCTGTCCCAGTGCTGTGTCCGTTGCACAGGGACGGGCGCCTGCTACTGCCGCTGAGCGCTCGGTTGCTAGGCAACCGAGCACCCTTCCAGGTCAGCGGTCACGCGTTCCATTGCTAGGCAACGGAACGCTTTCTAGTAGTTCCGGCGGTGGTGTTCAGCGTCACCACCGCCGCTGATTAATGTAGGTATTTAAAGTTCACTCTGGCACTAGGAGAGTGCCAGAGTATTAGGTCCACCCTAGCTTCTGCGTTCCTGTGCAGTTCTTGTTCCCCTGTGAATTACCCGGATTGTTCCTGACCATTCTTCCTCTGTTCTCCCTGTGTACTGGACCCGGCTTGCTGACTATTCTCTCCTGCGCTTCTGACCCTGGACCCGGCTATTCCTGACTATGTTATTGGATTCTCCCTGTGGCATATCCTGACCTTTGGTTCTGACCCGGCTATCCCTGACTACGATATTGGATTCTCCCTGTGGCATATCCTGATTCTCTCGGTTCTGACCCAGCCTGCCTGACACCGCTTCCATCCTACCGCTTCACTGGTTGCTCCTTCTAAGGACCGCGACCTGCGTGTCTCCTGCAGCTAAGACCATACTCCCTTGCCTTCCTGGTGAAGACCTGGGACACGTTAGACTCCGCGCCTCTTTGGTGAGTAGTGCCAAAACCAGTAAGCAGAATATTCTAAGTTGTGACAACCTATTTATATACCTCATTGCTGTTGTTTTTTTTTGCTGAAGTCACACAACCACATACATACCCCACAAATCTGTATTTGTTATTGTATTTCTGTAAACTGTGAGATTTAGTCTTTTTTTAAAAAAAATAATTTTCAGGTAGGCCCAGTATTTCTTATAACCTAGTGCCCAATAACAATTTTCAAATTTATTTGTATGTAGTATTGTTTTTTCTTTCCATTGCACATTAGTGGTAATTTATTTTTGAATCTCGTGCCCAATAATTTATTTAAATTGTAGTATAGGATAGCATTATATAGGTCAAAGTAATGTATTTATTAACCTAGTTCTAGACTTGACCCATTGCAGTATAGTATCTTATTTTGTATTGCAGAATAGGTAATTTTTTAACTACTTCAATATCATTTATTGGACTTGTACTATAGGATAGGAATTTATATTGCATCTAGGTAAAAATAATATACATACGCCCCCGCCCAGAATATATTAACCTAGTTGTAAAGAATTGTACCATTGTAGTCTAGGCTAGTATTTTGTACCATTGTAGTATCTGTTTTTATATTGCAGATTACTTAATCCAATATATTTCTTAACCTACAGGCAAATAGTTTTTCTGGTTAGTATAGGATAGGTATTTATAATCAGTATTTAGGAAGTTATTTTATTTTTAAGCTAGTTCCCTTTTTTAATACTAGTCAAATTTTAAAGAGCAGTCATGTCTAGGGAGCATAGGGATTCTCTCTTTCCACACAAGGTATATTAAATTTAACAAGTCTTTACAAATTTGTATATGATTAACTTAGATTTATGATTAATAAAAAAATTTTTTATTTCAAAATGTGTAGAGATGTGCCACGCTGTGCCCAGGAAGAGGGCGAAGATGTCTGGGGAAAGCTACTCACCGATCCAGCGTTCCAGCGGTGAGTATTTCTTCTTTTCCGCAGGTCTGGTCAGCAGAGGGAGGATGAGCCAATCAGGGCTCACCTTCCCTTGCTGGTCAATCGGCGGCCGGATGAGTAAGCCAATCCCGGCTCACCTCCGGCTGTTTGAATTATTAGCACCTCGGCGAGCCAATGAGCGCTCGCGGCGGCGCCAAGTGATGACATCGCGCCGGCGGTTATATAAGCCGCCAGGCTGCACCATTACTTCAGAAGTCCGGCGGAGCAGAGAAGAGAGGACGTCATGGGACGTCCGGAGAGGACATCCAAGAAAATGCCGGTGGAGGTAGCAGGGTGCCCTTGTCAGGGCAAGGAGCTACCCTGCCACACGAACAGACCAGCGGAGATGTTGGTGGGGAGCCCTTGTAAGGGCTAAGAGCGCCCCCCGCCCAGAAGACTGCAGAACAGCGCCGGAGACGTCGGTGGGGAGCCCTTGTAAGGGCTAAGAGCGCCCTCACCCAGAGCATCACCGTGCCACAGAGGAGAAGAGGCGCCGCCGGCTGGAGGGTCTGGAAGACCCGGAAAAGAAGATTGCGAGTCAAGTTGCGTATCCTGCGCAGAGCAGGTAAGTATAGTCTCAGCAATTAGGTCAAGCACAAGGCCCGTGGGCACAGTCGGACATTAGGTCCATGGCCAAAGTTAGGGGCATAAGGCCCAGGATAAATTGGGCACAAGGCCCTTATAGGTAGTCAGGGGGCTGTAAGCCCATTATGGCAAAAGGGCACAAGGCCATAGTTAGTGGGCTAGTGTTCAAAGTCAGGTAAGGCCACAAGGCCTGGTTAGGGGGCATAAAGCCCATAGTGTGACAGGGCACAAGGCCCTAGGTAGTGGGCTCAGAGCCCAAGGCAGAGAGGGGGCAAAAGGCCCATGGTCAGGACACAAGGCCCTGTAGTTAACTGGGCAGAGAGCACATGGCGTAGGGCACCAGGCCCTGTAGGCACCGGGCGTGAGAGTCCTGAGAGAGTATGGTGCGGTCCCAGTATGTGATGAGTTCGCTAGGTGAGAATCCTAGGTAACAGTAGAGCAGAAGACTCCTGTTAGTGCTGTACTAATCCATCTGGTTAGATAGCAGGTGTGTATATTACGTGTCAGCCTTTCAGATACAGAAGCAGGGTCTTATTCCGTCTGTGCGGCGAATACTGTATTGTGCATTCTGCAATAACCTGTGTCTGTGGGGACAAGGTGTAGTTAAGCACACACACATAGTTAGGGAAGAACACACAGTAGTCTTCCCATCCCGTAGGTCCCTGGGGTTACGCTGGTGGTGATTGGGTAACTCACTGGCAGTGCAACACAGCCCATTTGAGTTCCAGGGGGGCGTCCCGTGGTTCTATTTGGGTGTCCGAGTCCTAAGTTACAGCAGGTTCCCTGGCTGTTCTTGAGTGGGGCGGTGTTCTGCTTGAGTGAAGGCAGCCATTTAGAGTTCTGGTAGTGACGACAGGCGGTTCCATGCGGCAGTTGACACTCCGGTGGTGCGCTGCTCCAGTGAGCCTCATTCATGCCACGTGCGACTGGTCCTTAGGATTCCGTAAGTGACCCCATAGTGAGAAGATAGTCTTCTCGGTACAACCTAGGTGAGGGTTTTGGAACAGCCCTCCGGAGTAGACCGTGAACACTGGCTGGTATTCCCCGTAAAGTAGAGGGAGGAGGTTTAGGCAGTACACCACACCCAGTTTATAGTCAAGTTGCGTTCCTGACCATTAGTTAGTTTGTTTAGGGTCGGGCTGTCTGTTGTTAGTGTCAGTTGTGTGGGTGTACATACTAGACTCACTTATAGAGTAGAGGGAGGCTGTATGTTCTCTGTTTTCCTCAGGTGACGGAGAGGAGCAGGAGAGCAGAGTCCAGAAGTCGGAGTGCCCCGGGTGAGTATAGATCGCTATTCCCACTTTGGTTAGGCCCTCATCGAGAGATGAGTGGGGTACTTGAGGGGGGCCTGTTCCTGGTCTCAAGTGCTCGTAGTCCCGCGCCCTTGGCAAGAGTAAATCGAGGTGGCGGCAAGCGAGATTGACTAGAGTGTCTCTGCTCATTGCCGTGGTCTCGGACAGTCCTTCCTTGGTAGGCACGGCCTTAATTTCTGTTTCTTCTGTAGAGGGAAGTGGAGTGAGGTGACAGAGGTTCGGTTGCTTGTCTGTTGGGATAGGACAGCAGCTGGGGTGACTTGGAAGCGGACAGGAGGTGACCATCGTTTGTAAGGCAAGTTATCTGTGTGTGTCTGTCCTGTTCCCGCAGGCATTACAAATGAAGAAGAAGATACAGCACGCCCCGGAAGAGATGCAAGGGAAGCAATACCTGGGAAGAGAGAAGTCAAATCTGGAGGCAAAACTAATGCAAAAAATGTAATTTGTTTTTTAGCTTAACTTTCATTGATAAAATAGTTATTTGCTAAAGATGTGTTTGTCTAATTTCTGTTTTATATAATATTTTAGATTTGGGTTATTCTAGAGGACAGAAGGGCCAGAGGAGTGGAGAAGGAGAAGGTATGATCTAAACCAGGGGTGGGCAAACCTGTCCTCAAGGGCCATATCCAGTTCATGTTTTTAGGATTTCTGTCTGTAGAAACAGGTGGGATAATTACTGACCCAGCCAAATAGATTAACTCAGCTGTACATGATTAAAGAAATCCTAAAAACATGAACTGGATATGGCCCTTGAGGACAGGTTGCCCACCCCTGATCTAAACTGTTCAAGAATATATACACATTATACACATTAATAATTTATGGATTAGCCAACAAAGTTTGCTGTACAAATTTAAGTCGGCTAACGATTAAATTTTCAAACTAATGCAATAGTATTCACATCTATATTTTTCTTACTTTTTTTTCAAAGGCAAGTATCATCATCATCATCATCATCATTTAGTTATATAGCGCCACTAATTCCGCAACGCTGTACAGAGAACCCATTCACATCAGTCCCTGCCCCACTGGAGCTTACAGTCTAAATTCCCCAAGTATAATGTTTGATAAAAAAAAGAATACTCCTGGCCACAGTTTTAGTGTAACATATATTTTTTAATTATTTTGACGGGTAAAACAACTGCTTTTATAAAGATAAAGGAGTATCAACACAACAATAGTTACTGCCACCTTTTACATAGTAGACCTCCAAAAAATGTATTCGCACAATTTTACTTTTCATAAATCAACATTTATTAAACATTCAAATTTGCTAATCCACACAACAATACTGTAAACAACGCCTGGTCCCCATAATAAACTTTTTTAGTTTTTAAATTAGCTGTAAATATGACCTATTAATAATCTGTAAAATAGGGAAAAATATATTTTCTCCCAATATATAATTTGGAATATCGATATATACCTAATATTTATAATGTATTTGATGCCCTATATATATGTCAATAACGATACATAAGTGATTAGCATCTATAACTATTCCTGTAGAGCCAATATATTGAATTGTGGTTTAAAATTAAATAAAATACAATAATAAACCCAGTAGTTGAAAGATCACATATTGCACACAGTTGGATACACACACACACACACACATATATATATATATATATATATATATATATATATATATATCTCGCTGCAGATGTATGCTTTATATAGATAACATAATGCAAGAAGTACGTTAGTGTAGACCTCTTATTTGTATTGTAATCAATATTGTATGAATATCTTGCTTCATCAAATTTATTCCACTAATGTAATATTGAATATTGCACTTGAATAATTGTAATCTTGGTCTGTTTTTTAAATTTATTAAATTTATCTTAATTTTTTGTTTACATTTTTTTAACTCTTTTTTAAAACTACTTTTGTGAATAGATGTGACATCACAATTGAAAACTCAAGCCGCAGTGGAAGAACTTGGACCGTCTTCAAATACTGGTAAAGATTTGAAGTACTTGTACGATACACCTCAAAAAATGTGCAAATGTGATTTTATTATTACAGAACAAGATAGGCGTTCAACAAAGTCTTCTGTTCCTGCCAAAAGTGGTGAACCGAGTAAAAAAGGTATTGTATATTTTTCAATACATAACAATGCTAATATCTCTCTCTATCTCTCTCCCTTTTTCCCTCTCTCCCTTTCTTCCTCTCTCTCCCTCTATCTCTCTCCCTGTCTCTCTATTTTATACTCAATATAGTAATTTTTCGGTGTAATGTAGATCAATAAAATTGTTTGTCTACCATGACTACATTAGTAGTTTGAAAAATGTCTCCTAGAGAGGCAATAGGAATATTATAAGCACATAACTGAGATTAATAAGTAATTATCTGCATTTCCTTCCTAGCAGCCAAAAAGCTATTTTAAATTTAGGTGTTGTACATTCAATTTTAAATAATTGTAATAATATGTTTCTTTTTTTTCAAAAAAATAACAGCTCACAAGAAGAGAAGAGAGATTGAGGAAGATGTGTCGGAGCACGCTGGAGATGTCCATAAAGGCAATTGTTTCAGTTAAGCTTGTATTGTTTTGGGTGTTGCTAACATGCAATATTTCTTAACAACTCTGTCCATTATTTTTCAGGAAAGATCATATATACATATTGAGAATGATATGTAAATAATCTCTTTCTATGTTATTATTATTTACAGAAGTTTAAACAAAGTTTAGATCCACACTCAGCGCTGGAATACCAATTGCAGCAGATAACGGCTCCTAATACAGCTGCACACAAGCTGTAGGTTAGTTAAATAGATGCTGATATAAAGGGAGTCGTTGCAGCGCTACTGGGTTTTCTATAAATCCAAAATACAGAGAGAGAGAGATTTTAAACTGTTATCCTACAGACAATAATCTATTCCATTCATATAAAGAACAATAAGGAATCAAAGATAATGCAAGAGACTTGGCTGAGTATTTAAGCAATCACTGACTTTCAAAACGGTAGTCGTATTCTTCACACTCAAATTGAAACTTTTCAAGTTGCAGACTATAAGAAATAAACTTACAGTCAAGTAGTAAACGATGTTCACGTAGCAGTTACTTGTATCAGATGATATACTGCAATTTTTCTCAAAGAGTTCTATGTCAGTCCTCCGCAATACAGCTGATTTCCGTGTTAGAATTAACAGCAGCTGATGTAATTCAGACGTTATTTCAATCTTCACCTCTCCACATAATTGTAAATAAAATATAAAAAGAAAAAAAAGACATGCTTGTGTAATACGTAATTACTTGGTAATTATTTTGCCTTAGGGGTGCCATGAAAAACTTATGGAGACCCTAAGGGTGCCTCCAACTGAGAATGTTTGGGATCCACTAGTCTAATAAATACATGTGACAATAAATTTTGTATAATTTTAAAGAGTATTTCATTGGTTAATTTTTTTTTCATTGTTATTATTTCTATTTACAGAGGCAATTGACCATGACAGTGATTCATTGGAATTTTCTCCTGCTGATAATTCAGTCCACGAAGATGCTGTAACAAGGTTTGAGATGCTCCAAGAGCCCTTCACCAACCTTCAAGTTCCAGCAACCGCAGGCGAAGATCCATCTCAAGCAAAGGTATCCTCCACAGGCACCAGTCTTCCAACATAAGCGGTGCATGGTCTACCCGAAGAAATCACTCGGCTTGATTCCATCGCAAACTTTGCTAGACAGATGGAAGGAAGGCAGCAAACATCTTGCCGAAATATGGAAGACAGAGTCCAGAAAATTGGTGATTCGGTAGACCGTTTGACGTCCATACAGGTCCTTCCTTTTTTAAAAAATAAGAATTTTTGTAAAATAGCCCAAATAGTTTTCACATGCACATTTTTATTTTTTTTGTTTACAATGAGAGCGACTATCTCGTTTAGCCTTTATGGTAAAGAACCTGCAACACACCATTTATGGCATGTAAAGATTAAAAGTAATAATTTGGTTAAGTTTGTAGTATTGTAACTAGAGATCAGGGGCGCACGCAGCAGCTCTGTTTCGGCAGCACTGTACTATACAGCAGCCGCAGTGCTGTCAAAGAAGCGTCCGTGGCTTCTTTGACAGCGCCGCGGCTGCTATATAGTACAATGCCGCTATGTGGGGCACTTCGTTAGCGGAGGGGAGCGGTTTCTGGAGACAGAAACCCCCCCTGCATGCGCCCCTGGAGATATACATACATATGTAATGCTACTACAAGATGTGAATGTATAGGATAGCTTGTCATATTAGTTCTTTTACATAGCTATTATAGTTCCCCCCCCCCTCCAAACAAACGAAAACATAGAGGTGGATTTATATCAACCACTAAAGCTCAATCACCCACAATGATTGAATACAAATACCCGTCTAATTCCTTAATATTGTAATGGTTACTATAAAATTGTTAATTCGGTGCAGCTTTAACATATTTTATGTTTGATTTGTTACAGATATCATTGAAGAATACATTGATGTCACTGACAATTGGCTGAAAGAAAAAGAAAGGAACGGACTTAGAAGATTGTGAAAAATGTCATAATCAATAAAAATTTGAAAGGAAATTGTTTCTTTTTTTAATAGATAGATACACCTTTACACAAATTTGGTATAAATAACAATCTATAATTGTAATCAGGTACAAAAGTCACAATACAGTTGTGGGGGTAGATGTCTTCACTGTAGACGTGTATTTTTAAGTACAGGTATTCTACCAAAAAGGTTGATTGGCATTGCCTATGCTCACATAATAGAGGAGGTCTATGTTCAGTAGGTAAGTGTTTTTTATAAAACCAAAATAATTATGGGTGTAATCACTATCGTTTATCCATAATAGTGTAGGTGTTAGGTAAATTGATGTTTTCATTAATCTGACAAGAGTGGGAGTAACTCAGGGATGATTTATTTTTAGAGCCAAAATTATATTTAACACACTTTATATTTAACACACTTCACATAATATAGGTGAGTTTATAGGTCCTTTTTTTGGATCTAACTCCTTTATTGGGATGAAATGATCTCATGAAGCTTGGATTAATTTAGTTGGGGGAACACTTATCTTCAGTAAATTCTAGTGGATGTTTTGTAAACCAATTTTATTTCGGTTGAACCTATATATAATAGTAAGCCATTACACTTTTAATATTGGTTACCTGATAAAAAAATTCTAAATAACATTTATTTTGAATATTTTTTAATAAAATCAATGATTGATTGGTCAAAAAACACATTCCTGATTACTCAGTTCCATCTCCACAGTGTAATGTCAAAAAAATAAGATTATACTCACCATGGCTAATTGATTCGTTTTCTTACCCATTTTCATGCAATGTAACAAAATATCCTCCTTTGTGAAGGTTAGACAGTGGTGCATCATTCCTGTATATTGGATGACAATGTCATATTTTTATTATTTAACACTTTCTTGAACACAAATATTATTTTTGGGCTAAAAGTTAAAATGACTTACATGGAAAAAAATCGTGTTACACGTACCTAAGTTCCGAGCTCCACCACCTGTCCTACCTCAGTAGAAAGGTCCAAATCCAAAGAAATCTCTGGATCTATATCAACCTCCAATCGGTTTGCAATACAAATATTGGGCAGAATAGCACAACCAATAATTATATCACAAACTTTAGAGAGTGAATATAAAAGCACACCGCCAGACCTGTCTAAACAGCGAAATCGGCTTTTAAGGGCACCAAAGATTCAGCTTGGTACCTTTTTGCTGCTGCAGATACAGGGTTGCTTAATGGAGTCAGCAAACAGGACCGGTTTCCATATCCTGCATCTTCTAAAAAAAAGCAAAAAAAGCCCATTACATTAACATTAATTAATTTAAAATTAATTATTTTTTTTACCTCAATTAATTGCTTTGAATAAAGAGTACATTAGAAATAAAAAAAAAAAAAATTTTTTTACAAGCAGCCAGCCATGTGGAAAGGATCTTGCTTCAAAATTTCGGAACAACGACGACTGTTGCAAGATGAAGGAGTCATGCGATGAACTCGTAAAACCAACAACAACATTGGTGATTTTTTGTTTTGCATCACAAACCATCTGAACATTTATGGAATAGAAGTGTTTTCGATTGCTAAAACTTTCTTCTATTCGGCGGGGAAGTGTTACAGTGGGCATTTGAGCCAAAGCATAGATATCAGCTTTGACCTCACGCCACTCATTGGCACACTGCGGGAAATTAATAAAATTTGCAGTGTGCTTTTTGAGGGCTTTTAGGACCTGGAACAGGATCCTAGAAAAGGTGGATTGGGAAAACCTGGCAATAAGTGTTAAGGTGGGCTAAAATGTTCCTGAAGCCAAAAAATGCAAAGTACAAAGTAGTTTGGCAAGTCCAGGGACTGCTCGGTTAGTAGTGGCACGAGGTTCTAGGTTCTCTTTTACAATCTTATACAGACTATAAATTGCTGAGGAGGAGAGGCGATAAAGTTTTCTCACCTCCACCTCGGGCAATCCATCAAGCAAGCGCCTGTTGCGGTACAGAAGTGGCCTGGGAATTCTAGTCCTACTTGCCGCAATTGACAATGCTGCCATTGCCTGTTCACCATTCTCTACCACAGTCTCTCTCTCTCTTCCATACTCACATTCACAACACATACATCAACATTCTCTCCAGCCACTCCCACATTTGCATCGTCTTGCATTGCATCCAAAGCAGTCTCCTCCATACATGCATGATCATCATCGTCACCATTTATTTATATAGCGCCACCGATCCTGCAGCGCTGTGCAGCATACATGTACATCCACACTCTGTCCATGAATGGCTCCATTGAAAAAGAGACACTAAATTAAAGTATTTCAAAAGGATAATTAAACTAAACTAAACTAAACTATTAACTATCTCTTTACAAATGTAGGGAGTCAGGCCTGTTTGTGCAGGGGAAGAATGGGCCTGTGAGAAGCACTAGTTTACAAGGATATTACTTTGGTTGAAGTGATTCATTTATATGTGAATTTAGCCAATTTTTAGGACAAACAACACAAAACAAACAATACGATATGTGTCCTTGGAAATACTCGATAATCCAGCAGAAAAGACTTCAGTAAAATGCAGGAGAAGGTCGTTTGCAGAAAAAAAAACATTCAGCCAACAGTTCTTTCTCAACAAAGCTGTCCTTCACCACTGTCCACTCAAGTGATTTTGGAAAAAAAAAGTGAGTCTGTTTAATTTAAAATAAGGGACTGCACCACTAAAATATTTTTCAAAGGGGAAATAAGTAAACATTTGTTTCATGTTTTTTTTAAATATATTTCATCATTTTGATTTTTAAATATAATTAGCTTTAGTAACATTTTTTAACTTTATTACCTGTTTTTATGAACCTTAAACCAATCTTTTATTTTTAGCACACCCCAAAGAGGTGCGAGATAATACAGCATATTGGCCTATTTAACACGCCGCCTTAAAAAATAATTGAATAGCTTTTAATGTGGCGGACCCTCACATCCCCTATACTCCTCTATACTTTCAATAGACCTTCTACTGGAGCGTGAAAGGACCGTTTCATGAAAAAAAACACTGAGTTACAAATGGAATTGAATTGCGGGTAAAGTTAACCCGCGCGAAAATGATAAAAAAACAGCGTTAAAATAAATTAACGGAGTGTTAAAAAATATCTCACGGTCAATTGAATTCCCCCCATAAAGACAAACTTTCATGAACTGAGAAGGAAATTAAATCAAACCAGTCTTCATGTGTTGTGAAGCTTGCAGCCAGGGAGAGATGGAAACATCAGCAGTAGAATATGGAGTTTCAGGTGAATGCTGACTGTTGTCGTTGTGTTGTTGTGGTAATGGGTTGAATGTTCTTCTCCTGTTTCCTCCTGTTTAACTCCTGTATAACTCTGAATTCTGCTATTTAAATCTTTTTACACTTGTAACTACATACTTAAATACATCCTAGCTTGCCGCTATTCTACAATGGTTATATATGGGTAACAAAAACATGTGATCAGTGTCTTCAATCAAACCCCCACTAATTTCCCCTGGCAGAGACTAGCAATAAAAGTTTTAAACAAACAAACAATGAAAGGACAGCATACCATGGAATAAGAAATAAAAATGCACTTTCTTAATACAGCTTAGACACCGTTACTGTTAAGGTAGGAAAATTACCTGTTGATGAAAGAGAGGAATCAGAGAGTAGTTGTTTACTGGTAGGAGTTTTGCATTCTGAATCAATTAGCTTCCTGGTCTTATCTCATTCTATTATCCCTTTCATTTTGGAATTGCCCTGACTAAGGACTCACCCAACTCAGTTCAACTGGCTCCACGCACGTGATCTCTTGGAAACCTCAGTGTCATAAACAATGCCTTACTCCTGTTAAAGGTACGAAACCTACCACTTTGTGTCATATTAACTAGCCCTGCCTGCGGTCTATGCCTCCTTCCGTGATGTGTTTACCAAGACTGTAGCAGAAACCTTGCCACAACATCGTCCCTGGGTCTGTCCCATTGATCTTATTCCTGGGAAACCCATCCCCTAGTGAAGAACTTACCCTCTCCCACTTCCCGAGACTCAGGCTATGTCTCAGTACATTTCAGAGAATTAGGAATGTGGGTTTATCAGAAAATCATTTTCTCCTGCTGGAGTAGGGATCAATTTGTTAAGAAGAAGGAGGGGTAACTTTGACTGCCGTCAGTTAAATGCAAGCACCATAAAGATCTGGTCCCCTCTACCCCTTATTTTCTGAATTATTTGTTCAGATCAGCAGTTCCAAGATCTTCTCCAAGGAGGAACTTTATCAATGAGATTTTCCAGGATCTTTTGTATCAATCTGTGGTTGTTTACGTCGATGATATTTTTATAAACTGTAAATTGGAAAAATGCCTGTTTAACGCTCCCCAAGTTCCATTTTTGAGGTAGCTAGTCTCCGGTTCACATATGGATCCAAAGAAAATAACAGCTATTATCAACTGGCCACAACCTGAAGGGTTAAAATATGTTATTTTTCCACACTGCTATTATTTTTATATGCTATAACTTTAATACATGCAATTTTTGTGAGTCACTGCCACTGTAATCGTTTAAGGACCATAATTTCAAACTTTATCTTCATGCTCAAGATGTTATATTTTCAGAATTTGTTTTTATTTTTTCTATGTTATTCCCCAGTCCTGCCCTATCTCAGTTAAGCTATATATCGAATGCCCTATATGTCCAAGTGCAAGATACTTTTGGTCCCCGATTGTGGGGAAAGTGAGGGGAGGAGGGGAGATGGATTCTAGACCTCAATATTGTAAATATAATACATGGACTATGTTGAATAGTCTAAAGTTTTGTTCATGGAACGCTAGGAGTGTTAATTCCCCATTCAAAATGAGAAAAATGTAAAATTATATTAACAAAGTAAATTCTGACACTTTCCTCCAAGAAACTCATCTAACAGACTTAGAGCATGTAAAATTGAATATGCTTAGTCAACATAGAAACATAGAATTTGACGCCAGATAAGAACCGCTTGGCCCATCTAGTCTGTCCATTTTTTTTATTAACCTATGGTACCTTAAACCCTATTTGATCATTTATTCTTTATAAGGATATTCTTATGTCTATCCCAAGCATGTTTAAACTGCTCTACTATATTAGCCTCTACCACCTCTGATGGTAGGCTATTCCACTTATTCAATACCCTTTCTGTGAAGCAGTTTTTCCTCAAATTTCCTCTGAACCTACTTCCCTCTAGTTTCAGTGTTCTAGTACTTATCTTCCTTTGGAGAATGTTTTCCTCCTGTACCTGGTTCAAACCCTTGATATATTTGAAAGTTTCTATCATGTCCCTCCTTTCCCTTCTCTGTCCAAACTGTAAGAACGCTTACCTGTCCTCGCTCCAGCGCCGGCAGCCGTACTTCGGGGTTCGTGGCGGGGAGGTCACGTGACTCCCTGTTGGATCTCTCACGTGACCGGGAATTCAAAATAAAAAGGAGGATCTGACATCATACCTGTGTCAGATCAACAGGTTAGTCCTCCTGACTCTGTCCTTGTGTCTCCAGAGCGCTGTTGCATATCCTGTGTACCGCTGCCATCTGACCTGTGTACCGAACCAGCTACTATACCAGACTACTCTCCTGTTATATCCTGTGTACCACTGCCATTTGACCTGTGTACTGAACCGGCTTGTATACCAGACTACTCTCCTGTCAAATCCTGTGTACCGCTGCCATCTGACCTGTGTACCGAACCGGCTTGTATCCACACTCTCCACCTGCTCTGCTCAGACTGTCGTCTCCTGCCGTTTATTGAAGACCACAACACCCTCAAGGTACCTAATTACTACTTCTATTATATTGTCAGTTTCTTCTATTTCACTCACGTCTAGGGAATAAACCAAGGGCCACGACCTGCAGTTCCCTTGCAACCAAGTCCATCCCACCTTGTGGTGGTTCTTGGTGAAAACCAGAGGGCTGTTAGACTCCGCTCCTTGCTAGGTCTGCGCAAATCTAGACTGAGTGTATCCTGAGTGTGACACAAACTATATATATTAAGATTTTTGAGTCTTTCTGGGTAAGTTTTGTGCTGTAGGGAATGCACCATTTTAGTTGCCCTTCTTTGCACATTCTTGTTACGTCTCACTGGAGACAACTACCAACCGGTATTGGCACTGGCCTCCCCAGGGCGTGGAGTCTAACGGACCCTCCGGTCCGTTAGCTGCCAGAAGCCCGCAGGTTGCAGCCCCTAGGTTAGCCCACTGGCGTGGTAGAGCGATGGTAGCAGGGTGAACGGTTCTCGGAACACAGTAAATGGTCTTGTGTAGCTGGATATAAAACATCTTAGCTGTTAGAAGTAGGAAGCCAGACGAACCTTGCTGTCTAGTAGAGAGGCACAAGGAAACAAACACGAGAGGAGTCAGGAACTGTAGCCGGTTCAGTACACAGAAGGTCAGCCAGTTCGTGTTGCCAGGGATTCAGCAGATGCAGGGTTAATCAGACAAGCCTGGTCGGTACACAGAAGGTCAGCCAGTATACTAAGTACACTTGTTGCTCTGACACAGGAGAGTGTCAGAGTGAAGACTAAATAGTAGGGAAGTTTGAATTCCACGCCTCTCAGGTCACATGACCTGTCAGGTCACAGACCTAACAAATAGTAGGGAAGTTAATTCCCGGCCTCTCAGGTCACGTGATCAGACAGGCAGACCTAACAATTCTCTTATGTATTTATATCCTTCTGGAGATATGGCCTCCAGAATTGAACACAGTATTCTAGATGAGGCTGTACCAATGACCTATACAGTGGCATTATTGCTTATTTCTGTCTGCTAATGATTACTCTCCCTATACAACCAAGCATCTGATTTACCTTCCTTATTGCTTTGTTACATTGCTTACCTGCCTTTAAGTCACCTGAAATAGTGACTCATAGATCCCTTTCCTCTTCAGTATTTCCATTATTATGCCAATAATAATACATTTAGCCTTTGGATTATTTAGACCCAAGTGCATGATTTTAAATTTTTTGGCATTAAACTGTAGTTGTCACTCTCTTGACCATTCCTCTACTCTACCTACTTTATCAATCATTTGTTTTACCCCTCCTGATGTGTCTACCCTGTTGCATATCTTTGTGTCATCTGCAAAAAGGCATACTTTCCCTTCAATACCATTTGCAATGTCTCCAATAAAGATTTTCAAAAGCACTGGTCCAAGTGCAGATCCTTGGGGTACTCCACTGGTAACCTTTCATGCCTGTTAATGCACTTAATTTGCTATAACTCTTTGTTTTCTATCCTGCAACCAAGATCTTATTCATTCAACCATCTTAGAATCCAATCCCAAGCTTTCAAGTTTATCTGTGATGTGGGAGAGTGTCAAAAATCTTACTAAAATCTAGATAAGCTACATCTATGCCCCCCCCCCCCCCCGCCCGCCTTGATCTATTACTTTAGCCACCCAGTCAAAAAAGTCAATAAGATTTGTTTGATGTGATCTCTCCAAGTAAATCCATGCTGTTTGGTATACTGTAATGGATTTAATGGATTTGAGATATTCTACAACTCTTTCATTTAAGAGTGTTTCCATCAATTTTTCTACTACTGATGTAAGGCTCACTGATCTGTAGTTGCTCACCTCTTCCCTGCTTCCACTTTTGTGCAGTGGGACAATAAGGCTTTCTTCACAGCAATAATAAGTAAACAGATACAAGGTATAAACATTTGGTGATAAAGTGAATTTAGAATATACATTTGCCTCTTCGATACCGAATACATTCTCTAGAATCAATTATTTTATTATTTCCAAAACAGTGACCACCAAAATCATTAAAGCAGAAATTGAAACTGTAAGCTTCTAAGAACATGCCCCAATTTTGGAAAAAATAGAAACTGCCAATACAGTAGGAAGACATAGACAATGTAGATTTTCTACCACCTTAACTTCCTACCACAAATGTAAAAATATGTTGGAGGTTGCCTGGACTATACAAATGCAAAACAATTCGGAACATTTGATTATTCTGGTCTTGTATTGGCAGATGGCAAAAGCAGCCCTCAGTGGGGAAATTATATCATTCTCCAAAAAATATAAAAGGGACCAATCAGAGATATACCTGACAGCACAACAGGAACTTATCAAAGGATTCCAAAATATAAAAAAAAACAGACACTTGCAAAGTGATATAAATATAATGAAAAGACAATCTAATCAAGCAAACAGGGGATACAAATATTTGCAGATGTATTGGCAGATGCCTATTAGACTATAACAGATGTCAGCAGACGTGAATAAGGAGGTTAATCCACATGTTGCAATCTCACCCAGAATGTTGGTGTATTGTACAGGATACAGATATATTTATTGCAGTGAACAGCCTTGTAGAAACAGGTTAACAGATAAGAAGCTAAGTACTGCATGTTTGTGCAGTACTTAGCCAAAAAACTCAACATATTGGAATTATTATACATTTTATCAACCACACCTTCCACCTTTTCTTGAGAATTAGCTATGAAGCTTTGATCTTCTCTTTTGATGAACGTAAAGAATGTAAAGAAGATCTCTCTGATAGCAATATCAATACACTTCTCTCTATTATTGTTTAATGAGATCAAGACTGAACTATTGGCCCTCCTATATTTCGACAGAAGGTCTGCCCTTTCCGATATTGAAAAAGGAGTGAAGAGCTTCCATGCCAAATGGTGACCATATATTAATTTACTTGATGTGATAGTACAGAAGATTTAGATGAAGGTGTTCAGATCCAGTGAGTGGTTTCTGCTGAGACAATTGGAGCGATAATTTAAAGTTCAGCTTTGAATAGTCGTATAATGTGGAGCACCTTTGAAATGGTGTGAACCTCATCTAGAATCATATTCCCCCCCCCCCAACAACTAACTGCAAACTGCACTGGACATATTACAATTAATGGGATCGTCCCTTTTCCATGTCCCTTCACCCTTCTTCTCATCTTTCCTTTTTTCACTTCTCATCATTTTACATTATTGTTATATTTGTTCTGTTTTGCCTTGTTTTTATGTTTAAAAATAGAATTTAAAACTGTGCATTTGCACTTTAATTTTCTACATGTTTATTGTACTTCTTTCTTCACTTTATGTACAATAAAAAGATTTAATAACTAACATAAATCTGTGACAGGATGGACCGCCTATGTCACCCTGTCTGTTGTTTCTGGGAACCAGTTGGACTTACTTTGCCACCATTCCCTTTCGTTATCCCAAATGCGCCATCTTGCGGCAGTAGGAGGGGCTTACAAACGCTGCCACCACTGGACTCCTTACCGGCATCCAGTACCATGTTTCTCCTAACTAACTGACGCTGCGAGTGTACTACGTTACTGGAGTACCTGGGCTGGTACTCCTGAAATCTTACTATGGATCAGGGAAGCTGTGGATAGATACCCCCTGGCCTATCAAGATGACCAGAGCTGCAGGGTAGCAGGCAGAGCGGTGGTACTGGAAAAGCTGGGTCCAACCTCAGATACAGCCGGAGAACGGATTAGATTTAGGGTCTAATCTGCAGGTCACAGGAATACAGCAATATTGAAGATGTTTTCAAGCAGGTCTTTGAAGCAAATGATGTTTATTTGCTCTCACACTGGTTAAAGGTACCAGTGATCAGGTTAGATGAAACAAGAAGAACATTTCAGTGTACAAGACAGTGCTTTTTATACTGATTTGGATACAGGCTATTTTTAGTATCAGGATGCAATGTGTTTACATAAACATGGATTTACATGCATTGCAAAGTCAACAATATTTACACTTATCTATGAAATTCTAGAGATGCTGTGATGTCCTGCATCTGGTTTTCAGACGCAGAGAATCTAGGATACCAGTCATAATTAAAATTTCCTGCATTCAATGTCGGACCTTCACACATCAAAAGATCTAAATAGCATGGGGCCCTTCTTCAGACAGTCCAGAATACACATTCCCAAAAAAAAGCACAAACCCCAATCAAGCCCCTTCCCCACATCACAACACACAAAAGACTTCCATCCACAAAGGCTTATTGTATCAGATATATACCTTAAGAAATAATGCATCTCCTCTAGCAAGGTTAAACAAGAAGCAAATTTCTTCCCCTGGTCTCAGAAATTAAAAATTTCCCTTACCAAAATGTACACAATATCAAAAATAAGTGCATGTGCAATTATATAAATAAGCACCCTGCGCTATTTCCTATAAATAAATTTATACCTGAAGTTATTTATCAGTGATCCAGTCACAGTACTCCTCTCACCAATCCCAATTAACCCTTCGCTTGACCCAGCCATTCTCTCCATCTATCACACTATTTATCTTCCTCATTTTGCCTCCAGACTACTTGAATGACAGGTGTACAACCTCCTATCACTATCTCCTTTCACTTCCTTATTGTTATTATTTATACAACCCTCCGCTGGGAGTGCCCTTAGAAAAGTCTTCAATGATCTACTTAAAGCAAAGTCTAGGGATACCTATTCATGCTCAACCTTTTTGAACCTCTTTGCTGCTTTCAGCACTATTAATCCCCTTTTTTTCCTGCACACCTTTCACTCCATTGGCCTTCTAACACTTTTTTTTCTGGTTAATTTCCTACCAATCCAACCACTCCTTCTGTGTCTCTACCTCTGACATATCCTACTCTACCGCTATTATCTGCTGGATTCTTGGCTCACTGCTTTTCCCACTGTGCACTAATTTGCTTTTTCAGTAAGAAAATAGTGTATTCTAGCAATATTTTGAAGGTGTAGGCAACAGAACTAGGAGAGACACTGGATATAAGGAGTAAAGCAAAATATGTGATCAATTGAGACTTCAAGGCATAATGCTTCAGAGAATGATCAATTTCAGATGCTGTTAATGGTGGAGGAAATTTGAGTGAATGTGATAACTCGGGAAGTATGGAAGATGATCAGCTCTGCACATATTGAGCTTTAGGTAATGTTGGAACATCCATGTGGAGATAGCAAGCTGATCACCTCAGAGTGTAGAGAAGGGGATGAGAGGTAAATTTGGGTGTTGCCAGCATAAAGGTGGTCTGGTCAAGTAAAGTTGATCTAAGACTTGTCCTACCCCAACTATAAACCTGTCCCCACATTTTAAATTTACATCCCCCTCCAATGCAACATGGTTTTGCCACTTTGCAAAGTTACTCCTTTTGTTTGCTTTACTTTCCTTAATGATTTAGGTCCACTACTGATTTTACAGAAGTACAGATGGTATACTATAGTTAAAATACAAAATGTAGCTCTTTATATATGGTTTATGAGACACATGTTGGCAGGATGTAACTCAGTTCCCTGATCCTATCTGGCACCACAAAGTCTGAGATATTACATCAGATGTTTAGCAGGAAGATGTAATATATTCTCTAAGCTTGGATTTAACACGAATTGGGACCTCATATGTGGCCTACACCACCACCACACCAGCTGAAGCCAGACAGTCTTAGCTGGGCTTGCAACCTCCTATGGGACCTAATCCTCCTGCTTCATCTGCCTACCTGTGCTGCAAGCCTTCTCCTGAAGGGTGCCCTATCACACCAATTGAGCAATCCCCCATTAGGGTCACCAGGACAGCTTCCTCAGTTCTATGTCTCCAGCTACTAAGTGCATCTAGCTCTCTGGAGTGTCCTGAAGATGAGAATTCATGTCCTGGTGAAGGACACCATGGCCTATACACCATCTGTGAACCTACACACTCTGTGCACTACCCCATCTAGACCTCTGCAATTTTTGCATCATCTAGCCTTTACATCATCTGTGTCCCTGCACCATCGAGGCCTCTGCATCATCTAGTGCTTGCCACCATCCAGCCTTCTACACTACCTGGTCCTGACACCTTCTTGGTCTCTGTACCTTCTAGATCCCTGTTAAGATTAGGCCTCTGCACCATATGAACCTTCCAGGATGCTGCACAATCTCGAGCCCTGCACCATCCTGGCTTCAGCATTTTGCAGACCTCCACATCATAGTGGACCCCACTAAGCCTATTTCTCCATTTGTTCCTATTGTCCTTCATTACCCAAACCCTTTAGAATGTAAGCTGTCACTGGCAGGGTCTCTACCCTATATCTCATGTCTCACTTTCTGTCTTTCTTCCTTGTCCATATCATGTGTTATGCTGAATTGTTTCTGTATGCCATGCAATTTGTTCTGTTAATTACATCCGTGCATTTATTATTCTGCCTAACTGTACCCATTGTTATGCTTACTGTTCTCATGTATATATTATCTGTATTACTATGTCAGGCCCTACGGAATCTGTGGTGCCATACAAATAAACGCTGATGATGATATTCACTTAACACTCCTCTTATCATAACTGCTTTTATTTTGACCTTTAAGTGCCTGTTTTATGTATGCTGCTTTCCCCATTGACCAGTGCTGATAAGTATTATGGCTCCAAATTAATGCCAATAATAATAATAATTGTATATTGTGAAATTTAGTGTGGGAACTCTAAAAGGGGAACTCTACTGAACATTAGGCTGAAACACATTGATAAAAAAATTACCAATCCAGGACGCTATCTGTATGGAGCTAGTGAATTCAGCATAACTTTGCTAAAGGCCTATATCTTTTTTTGTCTCTCTTATTATCCCTCTATGGCATTATACTTAGAAATACAAGACCCTTTACTCCCCCTCTTGCATCACACTCCATTTATATTGTCTCCTCACTACTTAACTTATCTCTAGAACTCATGAACGGCTTTCCTTTCTTCATTTCTTAATTGTAATATTCTCACAACCAGCACAAAAGGGAGGCATAGAGTACATACCTGCATAGAGTCATGGGGAATAGGGAACGGGGTTGTGAGTAAAGCAGCCCATTCAGAACCACTGTATAACCACCAACACTTTGCCAGGGCAGAAGTTAAATGCTGCCCATATAAATAATAAATCAATAACTTTTGATTTCGACCCAGACATGTTAGAAATACCAAACCTGCAACTGCTCATTGGTGTGGGAGAAATTAATCCCAGCAGTGCGGACTTTCAATGGAGCACCTGTTATCATATAACTTTACTTGCCTAGGGCATATACCAGTACCCTAAGTTGAAAAGACACACACATGCAATCAGGTGGGGAAAAAAAATATGAGGCTGAGAGGTGTATGCACCCCAGAACAAACTGAAATATTTGTGGCGTGTATTCAACAAGGTGCTGAAAGCCATTGGTAGATTGTGGCCTTTAAGGGAAACACATGGTCAGCAAAATGCTCAGGTAGGCTGTGTCATTTAAAAAATGCTCAATTGGTATTAAGGGGGCCTAATAAGTGCAAAGAAAACATTCCCCATCCCAGTAAACCACCACTCTGCACAGTTGACACAGGATAGATATATGGATTAATTTTGTTTATGCCAAATTCTGACCATACCATCTACAAGTCACAGCAGAAATCAAGATTCGGCAGACCAGGTAATGTTTTTCTAATCTTCAAATATTTAGTTTTGGTAAACCTGTCCCCATTGTAGCAAAATTTTCCTGTTCTTAGCTGACAGGAATGGAACCCAGTGTGGTCTTCTGCTGCTGTAGCCCAGTCACTTCAAAGTTCAACATGCTGTACATTCAGAGATGCTCTTCTGCTTACCACTATTGTAACACATGGTAATTTGTGCTATTGTTGCCTTCCTGTCAGCTTGAAACAGTCTGGCCTTTATCCTCTGACACATCTGATTAACCAGGCTTTTTTGTCCACAGAACTGCTGCTGACTAGATTTTTTTTCGTTTTGCGCACAATTGCACGCCATACTCACACCACCCTATCTGGCACCAACAATCATTCCCCAGCTAAAGTCACTTAAATGTGCAACTAAAATTAAATGGAAAAAATATATAAATAAAAATGTGTCTAAGGAATGCTTGCACTGTTTGTAATAAAATAACCCTCATCTATGACATCTTCCACTCAAACAACCTCAATCTCCTGGCAATAACAGAAATAAGGCTCACACTTTCAATCTCTTCCTCCCCTGCAACTCTTTCACATGGTGTTCTCCACTTCACCAAGACCTACAGGCCTAGGAGCAGACAAGCAAGTGGGATTTAACTCCTCTGTTGCCCATGCTGCACATTTCAATTTCTCCCACCAGTTCCTTACCATGAAGTGCAGTACTATCTGGACTATCATCCCCTTCTCTCTGCATGTTGCTTTGTTCTATCATCCTCCTGAATAACACAGCAAATTCTTGAACATTTCTCAGCTTGGCTCCATCATTTCTTGTCCTCTATCAACACCTTCATCTTGGGCGATTTCAACATACCGATGGATAGTCCACCCCCAAACTATTAATTCTAACTTCCTCTCTCTGCCACTCCCAGTGGACTGGATCCACCCCCAAACTATTAATTCTAACTTCCTCTCTCTGCCACTCCCAGTGGACTGGATCCACCCCCAAACTATTAATTCTAACTTCCTCTCACTGTCACTCCCAGTGGACTGGATCCACCCCAAACTATTAATTCTAACTTCCTCTATCTGCCACTCCCAGTGGACTGGCTCTTCTCCTCATTGTGATAAATCTGGGATCCATCACAGTCTGAGAGAGTTCCTACAATCTGCAGGACGTATAAAGAATGACAAGGGTCTGGACTGGGGAATGTATGATACACTTGCAGCCAACATTAAGGTCTGATTTGTACACTTGCGACCAGGAATGGGGCATGATTTTAGGCACCAGGAATGGTGTGTCTGTTTTGTACACCAGGTCCCAGGACCTGCTTTGCACACTAGCCATCATGATTTGCTTTGCACTAGCCACCAAAACTGGAATCTGCTTGGTGTACAAGCCTACATGGTTGGAGTATGTTTGTAATCTAGACACCAGGATTGACTATTACACAAAGTCCATTCCCAATTTCCGGAGACTTGTGTACAAACCAGACAAATGATTCCTGGTGGCTAGTATGCAAAGAATATATCAATCCTGGTGGCCAGTGTACAAAACAATCTATTCTTGGTGGCTAGAAGATGACCATGCAGGAGGCTAGTATACAGAGCACACTTCCCATTCTAAGAGACTAGCCATCACATTTGTTTTTTGCTTTGCATAGTAGTCAACATGATTGTTACCTGCTTTGTACACAACATACTAGAATTGGAATCTGCTTTGTATGCTAGTCACCAGTATTACTATCTGTTTTGTAAACTTGCAACCAGGGATCCATAGACTGGGATCCACCTTGTATACTAGCCAGCAGAATTTGGACTGTAGTGTAAACTAGCCATCCTACTGGTGTTTGCTGTTGTTTAACTTGCCACCATAATTTTGAGCATAACTTAATTTTTTGTGCCTTAGTTTCACAAATTAGTGTACATCAATCAATGGTTTGCATGTGCCACTCACTAATGCATCCCTGGACATCATTTGAAAAATATAGTCACCTTACCATAGATCAGGGGTCGGCAACCCCCGGCACGCGTGCCAGACGTGGCACGCTGACCACTTTTGCCTGGCACGCCGAAGCTGAAGCTGCTTCAGTAAAGCAGCCGATGAAGCATGCTTCTGCATGCGCAGAAGCTCCATTTCGGCCATCATCGGCTGCTTTACTGAAGCTGTTTCATTAACGAAGTATGCCACAGTGAAGCTGCTTCATTCAGCAAAGCAGCCAGTGATGGCCGAAACTGAGTTTCTGCGCATGCGCAGAAGCTCCGTTTCGGCCATCATTGGCTGCTTTACTGAAGCAGCTCCAACCCAGGTTTCAGGAGAAAGACGAGTCTACAAAGGTAAGTAAGAGCAGCAAAGTGAGGGGCACATATACTTGGCACATATATATATTGATAATATCAAGAATGAGCGCTAATGATAACCAAAAAGCAGCCTAAGTCATCATAAGAGGAGCCACCTGCTTCCCCAAACAGATATACATAACAAAATGATCACTTACAGCGCTGAAAGGGTCACACATACAGGAATGCCAGCATCAAACAGAAAGCTGTAACATAAAATAAATAGACATAGGGCAGTACAGTCCCAACAGTTGAATGGGGTATCCACAATATTAAGGCAGATAGACCCGCTTCCAGGTGTGTTCCAGATAGTCAAATAAAGGATAACCACGTGAAGGGGCCCCCCTTGGTTGTATGCTTACAAGCTAATTTCTTTGAATACAGCACATCAATCAAAGCTCGATAGGGATGTTGGTCGCTGACTTCACCGCATGCTCCAACAATAAAACATGTGCAAAAAAAATAAAATCATAGCATAATACCATTTATTTAAATGACAGTAAAATGTCTAAAAAATCCACAGAGCTGGTCTGCTTCTAGGAGCGTACCTCAAGGCAGAATAAATACAGCATGTACATTGTAACAGGGAAAATACCCCAAAGTCCAAACGACTTGTAGCTGCTGCCGCTGCCCTTTGGTCGTCCCAGCAATCGTTTCCTTGTTAAACCAACGCGTTTCGAATCACAGAGATTCTTTTTCAAGGTAACAGGTGAATGAACAACAAGTCCTTTTAACATAATTGAGTCCAACCACATGGTCCGCATTAGCAAATCACATCCCATTTGTGATGGTCACGTGATCGCATTCCAATGGATGTTTTCTCAAAACGAGGCTTGGAACATATGCGGTCCACACATGCGCAGATAAAACCTTCCTCTCAGCGATAATGGACATAAGAATTGTCTTACTCAAAGCAATGACGTTAGTGGACTCATGTATATTCCCACGGACATAATCGAAAATAAAAAAAGTAAAAAGTATGACATATTAGTATTTCACAAGATACAACTCCATCATATTGATAAAATTGTGCATTACAATAAAATAACGTTTATCAAATTGGACATGATAGTACTGCAACACACTCTGCTGTTGTACCCATCACATAATAATATTAATCCAAAAGATGTTTTGCTCAGAAAAGACCCATACGGTTCATACATGTACATATGGATCCTTCCTTTTGGTAATATCGGACATGAGCATTATCTTACTCAAAGTGGGAGACATCAATAAATTCATATATGTTGCCACAACCATGGTGAGAAATAAAATAGGATAACAAACATCTAGGGTATTAATAACTAGGTACATCTTCGTGTTACCAATGGTGTTTTACATTCCATAAGAATGCCATATATAATCGCATAATTGACGACAAACCCTCATCATAGCCACTAGTGGATATTTTCAAAAGGTATAGATATCTAGAAATGGTGTGCAGGTTATATAACACAGCCATCAGAATGGAAAAAGGCTGGCGAGGTGATTCATAGCACAAAAACACAAACTCATATAAACCACTTAAGTTCGAAATCTGCATTTAATCCCCTGGGTGCCAGGGTTTTCAACTGAAAGATCCATCTCATCTCAGCCTTTGCTAGTCTTTGGAGTGTGTTTTTATACCTCCAATGTGGTGTAATACGCTCCAATCCCCAAAAATTAATAATATGTATGGGATTACACTTATGTATTTTTTTAAAATGATCCGATAGGGAATGGGTTTCTAGGCCCTTTATAATATTATTCACATGTTCTCTTAATCAAATTTTTAAAGGCCTCGTTGTACGTCCAACATACAATAGATGACACGTACATTCAATAGCGTATACAACGTTAGACATATTACATGTTATAAACTGATGTATTAGATAGGTTTGGTTGTTCCTAGAAAATGTGTCTAATTTCATACAGTTCGAAGGTGTGTTCTTACACATACTGCATATACCACTTCGGTAAAATCCAATACTTTTCACAGCAGATTGACCCACATCAAACGTAACGCTTCTAACGATCTTATCTTTGATATTTGGGGCCTTGCTGTATATAAAGGGTGGAGCCTCTTGGAGGTTTCTAGCTATCACCAGATCTTTTTTCAAAATGGGCCAATATTAATGGAATATACTTTCCACCTGTCTGTGTGCCACGTTATACTGTGAAATAAATGCCCAATCAAACCGTTTCTTGTTGGATACCATTTTGTTCTGACCTTTCTCCTCCCATTCCCGGACTATATTTTCAGATTTTGTCAATAACTCCTCTCTATAGCCTCTACTTCTAAAATCATTTTTTAGACCATCTATCTGGTGGTTTAAAACTACTTCTTCAGTACAATTCCTTTTAAGGCGTTTCATCTGTCCAACTGGAATATTTGAAAGCCAGTTTTTGTGGTGATGGCTTTCAAAATGAACATAACTGGGTCGGTCCGTAGGTTTTTGATAGGTTTTAGTATTAATAGTGTTCCCCTTAATATATACTGTGATGTCTAAAAAATTTACAGTTTGATTATTCACATCAAAAGTGAGTTCCACATTCGAAGTGTTTGAATTAAGGTGCTCAAGAAATTGTTCCAATGATAATCGTGGTCCGTCCCATATAAAAAAGATATCATCTATGAAACGGGTCCATAGCACCAGACTCGCCCCTAGACCTCGCGAATCCATCAGCCACTCTTCTTCCCACAACGCCATGAAGAGATTGGCATAGCTAGGGGCGAATCTGGTGCCCATTGCCGTTCCGATACATTGTAGATAATAGTCATCCCCAAAGCGGAAATAATTATTACTCAAGATGAATCTAATTGATTCAATAATGAATTCCTTTTAAAAATTCGATTAAGAGAACATGTGAATAATATTAAAAAGGGCTTAGAAACCCATTCCCTATCGGATCATTTTAAAAAAATACATAAGTGTAATCCCATACATATTATTAATTTTTGGGGATTGGAGCGTGTTACACCACATTGGAGGTATAAAAACACACTCCAAAGACTAGCAAAGGCTGAGATGAGATGGATCTTTCAGTTGAAAACCCTGGCACACAGGGGATTAAATGCAGATTTCGAACTTAAGTGGTTTATATGAGTTTGTGTTTTTGTGCTATGATCCACCTCGCCAGCCTTTTTCCATTCTGATGGCTGTGTTATATAACCTGCACACCATTTCTAGATATCTATACCTTTTGAAAATATCCACTAGTGGCTATGATGAGAGTTTGTCGTCACATTATGCGATTATATATGGCATTCTTATGGAATGTAAAACACCATTGGTAACACGAAGATGTACCTAGTTATTAATAATCTAGATGTTTGTTATCCTATTTTATTTCTCACCATGGTTGTGGCAACATATATGAATTTATTGATGTCTCCCACTTTGAGTAAGATAATGCTCATGTCCGATATTACAAAAAGGAAGGATCCATATGTACATGTGTGAACCGTATGGGTCTTTTCTGAGCAAAACATCTTTTGGATTAATATTATTATGCGATGGGTACAACAGCAGAGTGTGTTGCAGTACTATCATGTCCAATTTGATAAACGTTATTTTATTGTAATGCACAATTTTATCAATATGATGGAGTTGTATCTTGTGAAATACTAATATGTCATACTTTTTACTTTTTTTATTTTCGATTATGTCCGTGGGAATATACATGAGTCCACTAACGTCATTGCTTTGAGTAAGACAATTCTTATGTCCATTATCGCTGAGAGAAAGGTTTCATCTGCGCATGTGTGGACCGCATATGTTCCAAGCCTCGTTTTGAGAAAACATCCATTGGAATGCGATCACGTGACCATCACAAATGGGATGTGATTTGCTAATGCGGACCATGTGGTTGGACTCAATTATGTTAAAAGGACTTGTTGTTCATTCACCTGTTACCTTGAAAAAGAATCTCCGTGATTCGAAATGCGTTGGTTTAACAGGGAAACGATTGCTGGGACGACCAGAGGGCAGCGGCAGCAGCTACAAGTCGTTTGGACTTTGGGGTATTTTCCCTGTTACAATGTACATGCTGTATTTATTCTGCCTTGAGGTACGCTCCTAGAAGCAGACCAGCTCTGTGGATTTTTTAGACATTTTACTGTCATTTAAATAAATGGTATTATGCTATGATTTTATTTTTTTTGCACATGTTTTATTGTTGGAGCATGCGGTGAAGTCAGCGACCAACATCCCTATCGAGCTTTGATTGATGTGCTGTATTCAAAGAAATTAGCTTGTAAGCATACAACCAAGGGGGGCCCCTTCACGTGGTTATCCTTTATTTGACTATCTGGAACACACCTGGAAGCGGGTCTATCTGCCTTAATATTGTGGATACCCCATTCAACTGTTGGGACTGTACTGCCCTATGTCTATTTATTTTATGTTACAGCTTTCTGTTTGATGCTGGCATTCCTGTATGTGTGACCCTTTCAGCGCTGTAAGTGATCATTTTGTTATATACATATACTTGGCATACTTTGTATTTGTTGGGGCAACTGTGGCATATTATATATTTCTGGGGGCAACTGTGGCATGCTATGTATTTCTGAGGGCAACTGTGGCATATTATATATTTCTGGTGGACACTGTGGCATATTATATTTTTCTGGGGGCAACTATGGCATACTTTGCATTTCTGGGGGCAACTGTGGCATACTTTGTATTTCTGGGGCAACTGTGGCATATTATGTATTTGTGGGGGCAACTGTGGCATGCTATGTATTTGTGGGGGCAACTGGGGCATATTATATATTTCTGGGGGCAACTGTGGCATGCTATGTATTTCTGAGGGCAACTGTGGCATATTATATATTTCTGGTGGCAACTGTGGCATATTATATATTTCTGGGGGCAACTATGGCATACTTTGTATTTCTAGGGGCAACTGTGGCATACTTTGTATTTCTGGGGGCAACTGTGGCATATTATGTATTTGTGGGGCAACTGTGGCATGCTATGTATTTGTGGGGGCAACTGTGGCATATTATGTATTTGTGGGGGCAACTGTGGCATATTATGTATTTGTGGGGGCAACTGTGGCATATTATGTATTTGTGGGGGCAACTGTGGCATGCTATGTATTTCTGGGGGCAACTATGGCATACTATATATTTCTGGGAGCAAATGGCATACTTTGTATTTCTGGGGGCAACTGTGGCATACTTTGTATTTTTGGGGGCAACTGTGGCATATTATGTATTTGTGGGGGCAACTGTGGCATATTATGTATTTGTGGGGGCAACTGTGGCATACCATGTATTTGTGGGGGCAACTGTGGCATACTATGAGTTTCTGGGGGCAACTATGAGGCATAAGATGAATTGGGGACACAATTATGAGGTATGAAGTGAACTGGGGCACTACTGTGCGGCATAACGTTTTTTTGCTGGTCCCTTACTGTTAATATGATATTAGCCTCATAAAATGAGACATATATATATATTATATATATATATATATATATATATATATAGCAGAGAGGGGAGGGGGCGGCTACCACCTGCTTGGTGGCCCGAGTCCCCACTGGAGACCTATCTTTGAAAATAATTTTAAAGGTCATGTGACTGCAGTGGTCACATGGTACTCGGCGGGCTGCTGGATATCTTCCCATGCTGTGCAGTGGAGAATAAGGTAAGAAGAAGGTGTGCTGGAGAGGGGGCATTTGTGACTAAAGGTGACAGAGAGGGGCATGTGTGACTAAAAGTGCTGGGCAGAAGGGGGGGGAAGTGTGATTATAGTATGTGGGCAGAGGGAGGCACGTGTGATTAAAGCATGTGGGCAGAGGGGACATTTGTGAGCAAAGCTGCTGAGCAAGGGGGCATGTGTGAGTAATGCATTTTTCTGTAAGAGGGTGGCCTGGTGCTTTTCACCTGCTAGACATGCCCCCAATGATGCACTGCCATGCCCCAATTGTACAATCACTTGCATGGCAAAAAAAATGATGCGCCGCCGCTCTGCGGCGGCACAGCATTTTTTTTTTACCATGCTTGACCATAAGGGGGGGACACATGAAGTTGCTGTACTGGGGCCATGAATTTCTCTAGGCAGTCATGTATGTATGTATGTATGTATGTATGTATATATATATATATATATATATATATATATATCACACCCAACTGGCACACCTGGCTTCACTAGATTTTAGCCGGCACTGATAGAAAAAGGTTGCAAACCCCTGCCATAGATTATCAAAGCCTGTTTATGTAAGGAATGTTGTGACCTTCTTGCATGACAATTATATAGCTCTAAAAGATGTTAAATAACACTCTGATGGCTGAACCCCAGTATGTAGTTTTTGGCAACGTAAGTGTTTTTAATATTATAAAATAAAAAACAGCATCACATTCTGTGAACAAACCACAGGTTTACCTAAATTGTGTTTCAACCGCAAAAATGTTTGTTGTTTACCTCTATAACTCTCTTCAGCTGGCCAAACCTGATTTCTTTCACTGCTGTTCAAATACACCTTAGAGACTCTGCTCCCTGCCCCATTTAATTTCCACAGTCTGAATTAACTAACTGCCAACAGCTGCCAAGAATAAATGCACAGATTTTTACACTCTTTGTTTTTTTTGCCTTGCATACTAAACATAATTTAAAAGTCTGAATTATTATTTCTCTATACACATTGGCTTCTGTTGTTGCTGCAATGGCAGTTAATAGAATTGGTAGTCAGCATCCTGATTTTCTCTGATTTTCTCTATTCCAAGGCTTTAGTTAGTGGTTTGTGAGAGCGGCAGTTTAGTACTTGACACTGCTTTTCATATTACACACTTCATATAATTCATTGAATCAGGGGAAAAAAATTAAACAAATATATTGCAAAAACAAGAGAGAGCAAAACATAGTGTAGTATTATCAATTATTTCAACACAGTGAAGTGCTCAAACTAATATCCGCTTGAAATGATGGAAAATGTCTATATATTAAGACCAATATGTGTACCAAAAGTACTTTGTATTAGAGCTTTGATTAAAGTATGCCAAATTACAAAGTAATTATATGATAAAAATGATTTAATAGACATGAAGCATGAAATGGTAACCCATTAAGCATAATTCAAATAGAAACCACAGGCACTTATCTACAAGGAGTCCAATCAAGATCTAATAACCAGTGAGACAGCCTCTGGCCAAAAGGAAAAAGTCCCAACAGGAATATGGATGCGACCCAACGCGTTTTATCAAGTGACTTCTTCAGGTGGTACGATTAATGGATTACCATAGATTACCTTTGCTGAAACCATCCTGGAGGAAGTCAAGGATATGTGAAATGGTAGTTGTTGGATTTAATCTAGCGCCACACCAAGTGATAAACTTCTTGTAATAAATTTCTGAACAATACTTCCTTGCCTGAAATAAAGTATTGATTACTTGTTATGACCCTTTGCTCTGAGCAGGCTCTGTTCAGTCTCCTTGACATCAAAGCCATCACTAGATTTGGAGATTTTTGGTCTGTCGAAGAGGCAGAGATCATGGACGACATGGCCAGAATGGAAGAATTGCTATCACTTCTGCCTGTTCCTTTCGGAACTTTCTCAGTATGCAAAAGATAAGTGGATGGAACAGATGCCCCAGCTGGAATTTCCATGGAATCTTCAGAGCATCTGTCCTTTTTGATTCTGGATCCCTGTTTTGATTGAAAAACCTGGGAACCTTCACATTTCTTCTTGTCGGCATGATGCCCACTAGAGAAATTACTTTTTACACTAGAGAAATTATTACCTTCTCAACAGTAGCTGGAAAATACTCCTGATGAAGGGACTACTTGCTTGGGAAAATATGCATTTGGCTGAGGTAATCTGCTACCATGTTCTGTTCTCCTGCAATATACAATGCTGAAAGTGGCATCAGACTATTTTATGCTAATGACATAATATTAGCTACCTCCATCATCAAGGTTTGACTTTTAGTGCCTCCTAGCCATTGCATGAAGGCTACCACTGTTCTTTTGCATGAGACAATTCAGAGATATTTTCCCGTCAGGTGAGAATATAAGTATTGTTCCAAGATATTTACATTGTCTTGTTTTGTGACCACTTGGCCTTGCACTACTTGACTTTGATTCTGCAGCTGTTGTGTTAGGATATTGCTACACCTTTAATGTGATAACACACTATGATGTCTATCCAGTCCCCCAAAAACTGAATCTGTTGGGATAGGATAAGATGATGACTTTTAACCTTGTTCAAAATCAAGTCATGCTGATTCAGAAACTGTATTACTTGTACAGTTTTGCCACTGACACTGCATTCTGAATTCCTCACTTCAAGAATGTAATCTATATAAGGCCATATCTGGAGTTCCTGCTTCCTTAGTTCTGCTATAATTAGGACTAATACCTTGTTAAATGTCCTTGGAGATGTTGCCAGTCCAAAGGGAAGTTAAGTTATCTGAAGGTGTTGGCACAGTGTATAAAATCTGAGAAAGTTTCTGCGATGAACTGCCACAGGCATATAAAAATAGGCATCCTGAAGATCTATGGATGCGAGAACGCTCACTGGTAACGCTCTGGACTAATCCTGGTAACTGTTATTGTTGAAGTTTTCTGATTTCTCCTCCCTTCCTTGTCCCTAAAAACAAGAAACGACTACTTAGAAATGGTTGACATATTCAGTCTGACACATTGTCTCCCTCCCTAAAGTTTACACCATCAAAAAAGCAGGAATCCTGCAAACAGAAGATTGGTCAGGCTATTTTTTTTTAATTATGCATCAGTTGCCCAAGGGCACAACCAGAGATCTCCAGCTACCGCTTTTGAGGCATTGTTCTTGCCAAGCAAGCATTGGTATACAGGGATGCTTCACACAAAAAAATATATGCCTTTCTGCATAATCTCAATGCTTTCCAACATGTGTTGCCAACTTGCCTTTTTTGGACATAGACTGTATAAAGTGTCTTTCTCCATAATCTAAGTACTCTCTCCACACCAGACTTGAGAATAATTCCAGAAGTAATATGCAACTTCTTAAAACAACTCACAATCTTCCTACCAATTGCTGTCTGCAGACCGCTCTTGACCTAGTGGGGTGTTTTATAAGAAAAAACCCAGATACATCCTGTATCTTGTGAAGTGGCACTTGTGAGGCGGTTCTATCCGATAGCCTTCAAAAGGGATTAAACAGTGCAGGATTGGCTGCTCTGATGGAGGATTCCCATTGGGTGCTTTCAAACACTCCTTTTTCCGCTCTGCTTTATTTATAAATCAAATATCCTTTTTACCCTTCATCGGAGGCAGAGCAGACTCTGTAGGGTGTGCAGAACAGTCACCCTCCACTCTAGTTCACTCCTGGAGTTTGTATTTGCTGTAGTATATGTATTATTGCACATATGCAATACTGCGAATGCAGTGTTCTTATTAGTATAATAGTAAAGTTCCTGTTTTCCACGGGGATACAGCAGGAAGATTGAATGTTGGAGAGATCTCATCTAATGTTAAGTATGTGTGAAACTTTCTTACATGTTTCACCTCAAATTTAGCAGTAAAATTTCTTGAAGTTAGCAGTCTGATGCACCTGGGTAGCCAGCCCTATACATGGCTTGCAGCAGTGACTGGTGCATTGTCGACCTATGGAAAAGGTAAGCCCCTACATTACAGAAACAAATAAACACTATATGTCCTACCTGTTCTAGAGACATGAAATGAAACAGGGGGGTAGGAGGGGCTGCTTTATATACCATCCGGGGTGTGTTTTTTGTTTCCTGTCTCTAAGGGGCATATCTATCAATAAACACATTTTGAACATGATCCATTTTAATCCTTATAGAAAAAGTAAGGACTGAAATATCATGAGTATATATTAAAAATCTTCCCTAGGACTGCCCTCCAACCGCTTTTGAAGCTCTCTACCTACGCCATTCCTCAACAAAAGGCCTTATTTCTACATTATACTATGAGCTAGCTCCATCCACTTCTGGCCTATTGGACCCGCACGAACTGGCCTGGGAAAGAGACCTTGGTGAGACTTTACTAGATGAGGAATGGTCCGAGATCCATGAGTATGCTGCCTCAAACTCTATCTGTGTTAAAATGAAATAAAATGTTTATAAGGTGCTGTTCCGCTGGTACTATGTGCCCTTACGACTTCATAGAATTCTTCCTGACTCTTCTGACCGCTGTCAACGGGGGTGCTCCCATACAACCAAACAAATAAAGGGAAGAAGGCGCTAATGGTAGTAGCTTATAGTACAATATAGGATATATGATGTCCAAATAAATGTCCTGCTCTTAGGTTTATAAGCTAAGGAGCATATATTCACAATGAAATGGAAGATTCTTCTTCTTCAGTTAATCCATTCCATATGCATACATCAAATGGATATGTAAAGGGAAAAGAAAACAGACATAGCACAGCCTGTATAATCCAAAACATTCAATAATGATGTCCCTTAAATTCCCATATGTTTTATAATAATTCAGAAACACCACGTGATGGAACAATCTTCTTAACCCCATTTATACAAGTTCCTTCCTCCACATTTGTTGGACGTGCACAAAGCTGACCCATTTTTGGACTGATGTTAAACATCTGATCCAATCGATTCTCCAAGTTGACGTATCCTTGGAGCCTAAAATGTCCTTTAAAAACAGGGAGCCCCATCGGCAACCCGACATCAGAATAAGTTGGTTAGACATATTCTCTCGGCAGCCACGCCAAATTGCTGCAGACTGGCGACACCCCTTCAGTGCATAATCTGAGTGTGGCAGATTCAGCGTATGAAATATATGACTAGTATCCTTCTCGATTTCTTGAAATCTTTCACCAAGTTTTGGGACCCATGGCTCTCCTTCTTTCAAGCTCGCTCTCCCTTTTCCTGACACTGCAGGAGTTCTAATCCTCCCCTACTACAACCTTCCTTTCTATCCCTCCACAACTGCAAATACAGAAACAGCCATGCCACATCTTCCTTTCTCTTTCTCTTCTCCCTTTCTTCCTTTTACTCTCTTTTCTGATACCTTTAAAATTGTTGGTCATTATTTACAACTGTTGTGATACTACCATTACTCATGGCAACTATGCTGCTGTGAGAAAAGACAAATGTAAAGCAGTAGATAGCTATGATATCTATATCTATATCTATATCTGGTATGCAGTGGTTACTACCTACCGAAAGTGGTCCAAGAAAGGACAACCGGTGAACCAGCATCAGGGTCATCGGCACCCAAGGCTCATTGATGTGCATGGGGAGTGAAGGCTAGCCCGTCTGGTCCAATCCCACAAAAGAGCTACTGTAGCACAAACTGCTGAAAAAGTTAAGGATGGTGTCACACTTGAGTAGTGATGAACTGCTTACTGGTATTTGCACTGCTGAAGCTAGAGGCATGGAGTCTAACGCACCCCTGGTTTTCCCCAGGGACCCCTGCAAGGAGATTTGGATTTATCTGCGAGGGAGAACAGACACCAGTGAAGTAGAAGCAGAATGATCAGGTGTAGTGAAACAAGGTATTAATGTCACCTCAAACAGTTTGTACCTCATTTCTCAGAAGTGGACTATGAAAACATTTTTCTAGCCCTCTGGTTCCCCATATTTGTCAGTCATGTTTAAACTTGTATATATTCTATTTGTAAGTAGTTAAAATGTCTGCCAGGCAGGTTTTCTTATCTTGCAGACTAGTCCATTGTTTCAGCCTAGGCAAAAGGATTATTGTCCACCAGTCCTGTATGAATGTACATCTGTCATGGTTCAGAAATGGATACCTCGGTTTGCCTAGATTTGCCATCAAGTAAGACGCGGAGTCTAACGGGGAGACAGTATGCACCAGGAACCGCACAAGGCGGTTTGGCCTTTGCCGCGTCTATCCCGCAGGTCGCGGCCCCTACTAGGAGTACCAGGCGAAACCCTTTAGAAGAATATGCATTTCACAACAGCGAGGATGATGATGATGATGATGCCTACCAGCAGCTGGTGCTACTGAGTACCGAGGCGCGGAGTCTATCACGCCCCTGGTTTTCACCAGGGATTCGAGATACTCACTGACCCCTATGTTTTAGTTTTGGAGCTGGATTACCTTTGCATTTTGGTTTTGCCAAAACCGCCCTTGCATTTTTTGGGCTAAAATCACATAATTTAGGTATTATTTTGTACCTACATTATTACTAACCTCACTAACACTAATTTCCATTCATTTCCATTCAGTTTTGACCACCACACAGGTCACAATATTATTTTCATACACTTTCAAACAAAGACTGCAGCAGTTCTTGCTAGTGATAAGAGAAAGGCCATTGTCATGCCTGGGCAAAAGACCAAAAATCCACCTCTTATGTGTGGAAATATTTTTACACAAATCCCAACAACAGTTGTCTAGCCATTTGTAGCGTTTTTAAAGGCACACTCAGTAGAGGTAAGGACCTTAACCATCTAGGATCCTCATCCATTCTACAGCATTTGAAGCAAGTTCATGGAAAGCTGTTGGGAAAATCAGAAACTTATGTTAAAAAAATAACAACAAGCAGTCCAGCATCATCTAACTCCTTTCTCTCATCTAGATCTCAGCACCTGCAATCTACACCACCAACACCTTCATCATCAATATCCCCAGAAGTGATGGGAGTTAGTCATGCATCCAAGTTCCTAATTCTAGATGCTCCTCCACAACCATGATTCCTCTGAAGAATTATTGAGCATTAGTCCCGCTGCTGCTGCTGCTGCTGCTGCTGGGGGTGGATCTTCAACCCAGATGAAGACTACTAGTAGTTTAGAACAATTGACTGTTAAACAATCCTTTGCTAGAGGAAGAACGTAAGAAAGCTGTCACCAAATCGCAAAGTGGATCACAGATGCCATGGGGACTACGCTAGTATTAGATCTCCAATGATGTCCAATGTCCACTATTAATGCAGCTGGTTTTAGACAGTTACTTGAGGTTTTTTGTCCCTATTATCAAATTCCATCACAATATCATTTTACTAGAAAAGCTATTCCTCACCTCTACCAGAAGGTTCATAAAAATGTAATTATTGGGCTACAAAATGCATTTCTACTAGAGATGAGCGGGCTCGGATATCTGAAATCCGAGCCCACCCGAACGTTGCCGATCCGAGCCGGATCCGAGACAGATCCGGGTATTCCCGCCAATTGCAAAACTGAAACCGAGGCTCTGAGTCATAATCCCGCTGTCGGATCTCGCGATACTCGGATCCTATAAATTCCCCGCTAGCCACCGCCATCTTCACTCGGGCTTTGATCAGGGTAGAGGGAGGTTGTGTTAGGTGGTCCTCTGTCCTGCTATATCTCGTGCTGTGCTGTGCTGTGCTGTGCTGTGCTGTGCTGGGGAAATAACAGTGCCCTTAGAAGGACAGACCACAGGACACAGCACCACTGGACTGAGCACAGCACAGCACAATTTTTTTTAAAAAAAGTTATAAAAAAAATAAAAAAAAAAAAATTATAAAAAAAAGAAATAAAAAAAAAATATCCAAAAGCAATCCTGCAGTATAAGTCCATTTGTACTGCAATATTACAAAGTTCACTGATTCTGCAGAATAGACTGGGAATTAGTGGAAATGATTGTTATTGAATGTTATTGAGGTTAATAATAGCGTAGGAGTGAAAATAAACCAAAAAACTTGATTTTAACACTTTTTATGTTTTTTTCAAAATAAATCCGAATCCAAAACCTTAAATCCGAACCAAAACCTTTCGTCAGGTGTTTTGCGAAACAAATCCGAACCCAAAACCTCAAGCAAATCCGAATCCAAAACACAAAACACGAGACACCAAAAGTGGCCGGTGCACATCCCTAATTTCTACCCACTGTACACTTAACCACAGATATGGGGAAAAGCGGAACTGGGCAAACTAAAGATTATATGAGTGTGACAGCCCACTAGGTTGGTGATTCGCCGGAAAAGCAGCAGCATGTACCGAAGTACGTCACATTTTTCATAAGTAGGCTACTCTGTGTATCAGCGGATTCAGTAAGAGGCATACAGTTGACAATCTGTTACAAAAAGTAAGGGATGTCATTGCAACATGGCTAATCCTGCTTGGACTCTCCTGAGGATATGTGATTTCTGATAAAAACAACAAAAATATTGTTAGAGCATTATAGCAGGGAGGAATTCCATCACATTTCATGTTTTGCTCACACAATCAACTTGGTGTTACAGAACTTTTAAAAAATGACAATGACATGCAGGAGATGCTGTGTCCCGAAAAATTTAGGGTCATTTTCGGGATTCTGCAACAGCATGTAGGAGAATGCAGCAGCTGCAAGAAGACTAGCATTTGAGGGGAATGTACTTTAGTCCAACAAAGTAGTTACCTGTGAAGAGAGTGCAGACACGGTTAGCCTGAGTCAAGTTAATGCCTTAATTATACTTTTTGAGAAGCAGTAAATCTGCTAACCATATTATAATTGTAGATCTAGGACTTAATTCGCTTCGCCAGGATCCAAGAGCTATCAACATCTTGTAATGACGTCAAATTCCATGAGGAAGGCCATTATCGGCAATTACATCAAAGTACACAGACTTCTATGATGGAGGATTCCAGCGAGGATGAATTACTCTTGTTTGAGGAAGATGTACACAATGATGAGAGTGATTATGATGACAGTGTAGATTGCAGCAGGGGCTGAAATCTAGCTAAGAGAAGGGAGCTACCTGATGCTGGTGTGCCTGGTAGTATTTTGGGTAGAATGGCATGTTGGCAATTTAATGTTTTTCTACAGTAAACGTTCACCTTTTTTACAAAAAAAATTTTCTTTAAAAAGATACAAGATTTTTATTTACATTTTTGTTTCCCTGACTTAAAAACAGTATGCACTTGAACATAGACTTTAGTACATGTGGTAGAAGGATTAGTATCATCATGACTGAGACTGGAAAGTGACAATGCCACCCCTCCTGTTTCTCTATGAGCTATGGAACAATAACATGTAACTGCAAATTTAGACCAAGCCAGGCAGGCCTATAATTTCTATTTCAGCAATTACAATTAGCAATGGAGCTCTTCTCTTTGGGTGTTATCTATATAACGCAAATTCTACAGACAAGCCAGCTTGTCTTCCTCTTCATCAATGACTCTTAGCAATTGAGCACTCGCATTTGGGTGTATATTAGACCCTACAGTTATTAGTACAAATTCAGAAAATACAGTGCAATGACTGCTATATTAGGATTTCAGCACTCAAAAAATTCAGCTCTTTTATAAAAGTGTATATGAGACCCCAAACACTTTATAGTGCAAATTCAGAAAAATACAGTGCTATATTAGGATTTCAGCACTCAGAAAATACAGCTTTTTTTTAGAGGGGTATATGAGACTTTGAGGTAATGAGGTGACTGCGGACTATCAAACATATACTTTTTCTAGCCCTCTGGTTTCCCAATATTTGTCAGTCATATTTAAGCTTGTGTATATTCTGTTTTGAATTAACTGCCAGTCTGTATCATTAACATGCAGATTAGTGCTCCTTCAAGCGGGCACTTAAAACTCACCTGTTCCTTAAGGCCTACCAACCATCCACTTAACCTCTCACCTCTTCTGGTTCTCCCCTGCCCCCTTTCTCTCTCCCCGTTGCTTCACTGGCTCCCTTTTGTGCCTGACTTTGTTTACCCTCCCTTAGGATGTAAGCTCGAATGAGCAGGGCCCTCTTCCCTCCTGTCTCCATACCTGTTCTTCTGCTCCGTCTCTACTGTATCTGCCTGCTTGGAGTTTCTCAAGTACTGGTACTTTGTGTTTATTGTCCTGTACTGTTTTACCCTGTATAGTCTACTGTTTGTACCATGTACGGCGCTGCGGAAACCTTGTGGCGCCTAACAAATAAACGATAATAATAATAATAATAATAGTTCATTGTTTCAGTCTAGGCAAAAGTGTTTATTGTCCACCAGTCCTGTATGAATGTACATCACACCAGGGGGTCTCCTGTCTTCCTTTAGCTTTTGATCTATATGTGGGAGCATAGGAAATGGGTCCACAAACAGAGCTCTATGTTTAATTACAAAGGAAGGCATTGTGTATTCAAATGTAATTGTCTGGGGTGTGGTCTTTCCTGCAGTATAGTCGCATAACAATACCTGTCCTAATTAAATCAGGAGTTAATCATCTGTTATCGCCTTGCATGTATGTTTACTTCTGAAAATGTAAACATAGAAAAAGGACCAATCAGGCCGATCCTGTAATTGCCGAAGAAGTAATTTCTGGGTTTAAAAGACGGCTAGAGAAGACAGCAAATTGGCATTCACTTAAGAGTTATAGCTGAGGTCAGGCTGGTGTTGAGCTGTATTAAGCTATGCCCCTGACAGGAAGGGGACAATCCATCCCTTGAGTACTGCCATGCCCTGATCTACCTCTGCAGGTCTTGGGGAGTTGTGTGTCCGCCGAAAGCGGAGTGACAGTGACTTAAGGCCATTACGTTTTCTGTTAGTCTTAAAGAGGCAGAGTCCCTGGAAGTAACAAGGATATGAGTGAGGTGTTTTTATTATACCCTGTATGTTGTCTGTGCCAGACTGTAGTGTAGTGATATTTGTTGCAAGTTATTATTATTTACATCTGTTGTTGCTGTTTTGTGCTACCATTTTGTTAAATAAACTTATTTGTGTTATTTTGGATGTTTGCCTGGGTGATGATGAACCTTGGATAGGGACCGGATAGGCCAGCAGTACGGCCCAGAAGGTTACGTTAAACCCGGTATCCTCACAGAGACCCCAAACACTTTGTAGTGCAAATTCAGAAAAATACAGTGCTATATTAGGATGTCAGCACTCAGAAAATATAGCTGTTTTAGAAGAGGGTATATGAGACCCCAAACATGTTTTAGTGTAAATTCAGAAAAATACCCACCCTCCTATTTCTACTCTATCACTTTGCCTGCTCTATACTGTGACCTAATCCTTCTCTGCCCCTCTCTCAAATGGTGCTAGATCGCCGTGGAGGCGGGTATTTATGGATTCCAAAACTCCCGACATCCGACAACGTCACAATCATATTTTGCCTCGTTTTGGAATCCGAATAGGCGCGAGAGTACTGAGCCGAGTCGGCTCGGTACTCAAATCCCCGAACTTCGGGTGGGTTCGGTTTTAAGAGAACCGACCCTGCATGTCACGGGCACTAGGAGTCTTTGCCCAGGATATCACCAGATGAAGTCTTACCAGAGAAGTGTATGCACAAAGTGGTCTTCTGGTAGCAGGGTGACTAGCGGAACGGGAGAATCAGCAGATGGTGAGAGGATGCTAGAGGAAAGTCTATGACTAGCAGCAACAGGTTATGGGTTAAACAATATGAACACGAGGATCTTGATGGACGTGAAGACGTGAGGAAAGTCAGTGGTCTGCGTACAGCAAGTTGTACCACTGCTATAGTGAGAGGAATGTCCAGGGATAGATAGGAGGTAGTGAAGTCAGTGGTCTGCGTACAGCAAGTTGTACCACTGCTTGTAGTGATGGGACTGGTTCCAGGTGCAAGTAGGTAACGGGGAAGTCAGTGGTCTGCGTATAGCAAGTTGTACCACTGCTTATAGTGAGGAAACTTGAGCTGGTGCCAATAGGAAACAGGGAGTCAGTGGTCTGCGTTCAGCAAGTTGTACCACTGCATATATAGGTGAGGATAGGCACTAGGGTAGATGAGTGGAGTATCAAAGGTAACACGGAGAGCACAAGGAACTTGATTCCAATGGTATATATAATACAATAGCAAATGACTAGTGCTGCTTGAAGATACAAAGTCACTACTGAGATCCAGGACATATGAGACAAAGTCAATAGCATCTATAACTTCGTGAGATAGAGGACTCTGAGCAGAACACAGTCCAAGCAGATATGCAATAAACTGGTAAAGTCAATAAAAGATAAGCATACCACGATTCAGTTGAGCAGGCTGTCACGAGAGAAACACAGGGATAGCTGAGCGGCTGAATGCCGACACGAGTAGAGACCACAGGAGAGTGGTAGCGGTAATCCGTGTCTGTGAAGCACACAGACAGAGAACATAACATGAGTGGAGCAATGATGATTCTTGCGGAGGTCAGCAGGAATAGTAGACACGATGAAACACAGGAGATTTGAAGCGGTCTGGCAACCGGCAATGCAGTAGTCAGGAATTAGCTAGGACTGAAGACACGATGAACACAGGAGAGTTGAAGCGGTCTGGAAACCGGCAGTGCAGTAGCGAGGAATCAGCTGGGACTGAAGACACGATGAAACACAGGAGAGTTGAAGCGGTCTGGAAACCGGCAATGCAGTAGCGAGGAATCAGCTGGAGCTGAAGACACGATGAACACAGGAGAGTTGACGCGGTCTGGAAACCGGCAGTGCAGTAGCGAGGAATCAGCTGGGACTGAAGACACAATGAAACACAGGAGAGTTGAAGCGGTCTGGAAACCGGCAGTGCAGTAGCGAGGAATCAGCTGGGACTGAAGACACGATGAAACACAGGAGAGTTGAAGCGGTCTGGAAACCGGCAATACAGTAGCGAGGAATCAGCTGCAGCTGAAGACACGATGAAACACAGGAACACCTTCAGAGACTCACAGGGAATCAGACTACAAGATCAGGCGACGAGGTAATGACCACAGGTGCTTTAAATAGGGAGTGTTGCCTGATCAGCCAATTAACTAAAAGCAACAGGTCTGAAGGGTTCATAGAGGCTGCGCATGCGCAGACCATCAGGATGGTGGGCGGCCACGGTTCATAACAACGGGAGAAGAGGCACTCACAGTCCGTTGAGTGACACTGCACATATCTACCAGGGACCCTCGCAAGGAGGTATGGACTTCGCTGTAAGAGGCATGCAGGTCACAGCCCTCAATATGGAGGGGTATCAAATGAAGCAGCGGTGATGGAGCTCCAGAATACTGTATAGAACAGTCCACAAGTTATCAAGCCAAGTCAAAACCAGAGAGACAAACACAGCCAAACCAGGAGCAGAAGAATGGCCGGGAAGCTGAGTCAGAACCAGGAATCACTCTAAGCCAAAATCAGGAACCAAAGGAGAAGTCAGGAACAAGCCGGGGTCAGAAATCCAAATAAGCAAGATACACAGGAATAAACATTGGAGCAAGGCTAAAGACAGACCAAATACTCTGGCACCCATGTGGAGCCAAAGTGATCCTTAGATAGGTGCTGCCGAATCGGCGGGAGGAACCCAACCAATCGCTGAACAGGAAGAGAGTCTCTTGTCATAAGTAGCCACATATGCTTGCACGTTTGCCTGGATACAGGGCCACCAATAATGCCTAGAGATTAGCGAGAGGGTCTTCTTGACACCAGCATGACCAACAAACAGGGAATCATGATCCCACCTGTGAGCCTTGGCACGAAGTTTCGGAGTAAGAAAGGAACGCCCAACAGGAAGAACTCTGGACAAGGTTCTGGTGAGGGTCACAATACTGGCAGGATCCAAGATAGTTCTAGGGGTGGGGGAAGGTTGGAGATCGTTATCATCAAACGAACAGGAGAGAGCTTCAGCACTAATATTCTTCACCACAGGTCGAAAGGTTAGAATGAGGTTAAAGCGGGCAAAAAACAAGGACCAGCGGGCCTGGCGAGGCTTCAGACATTGAGCTGTTTGCAGGTAAGTTAAATTCTTATGGTCTGTGTACAAGGTAACAGCATGCTCGACCCCTTCTAGCAAGTATCTCCACTCCTCTAAGGTAGTCTTAATGGCCAATAACTCTTTATCCCCGATGTTGGAATTTTGTTCACTAGCAGAAAATCTTCTGGAACAAAACCCACAGGGATGAAACTTTCCATTAGAATTTTCTGTGAAAGAATGGCTCCTATACCAATGGAGGAAGCATCAACCTCAACGAAGAAAGGAAGATACAAATTAAGTTGTTGCAAAATAGGAGAAGAAGAACCCAACCAATCGCTGAACAGTAAGAGAGTCTCTTGTCGCTATGCGATGGAACGCAATGCCCTACGCATGCGTGCAGATCGTAACAGGAAGAACGTCTTGTCGCTATGCAACGGAATACCAAGCTCTGCGTATGCATGCAAATAGAAACTGAGAATGTCCCGTCGCCATGCAATGGGTTGCGGGCATTGCAAAGGGGGCAGGCGCCCGTGTGGAGGCAGAAGCAGGACGGCGCCTGACAATGCAAAGATGGTCAGCATTGGCGGACAACATGAGCAGAAGAGACTGGCAGGTTACCACTGGAGAGATGGTAGCAAGTACACTGTGGAGTTTCAATTCTGCAGTAAGCAGGTTACCACTGGAATGGCGGTGAAGTACTCTGTAGAGTGTTAGCTCTGCGGACAACAGATTACCACTGGAATGGTGGAGAAATATTCTGTAGAGAGTCAGCTCGGCAGACAACAGGTACCAGTGGAATGGCGGCAAGTACACTGTGGAGTGTCAGCTGTGTAGTGAGCAGGAGAAATGAAGCCACGTCTAGCCCCTTGGAGGTAACTAAAAGAACAGGCACCAAACATCATGGGGAGGTGCTTTTTGAAGTTTAGAGCCAAAAACATTAGCCAATGGGAATGGAGCAGAGGGAATGAAGATGGCGGTGGCCGGGACGGAGTGAGCAGTCGGCGGGACCAGGTTAGAGCGCCGGTGTGCAGCCCGATCGCCTAGGGTGTGACAACATCACACCAGAGGGGTCTCTTTTCTTTGTTTAGCTGTGTGTCTGTGTGTGCTAGCATAGGTAACAGGTCAACAGATAGATGACTACATGATATATTTAAATGTAAATGTCTCTGAATTGTAATCTTACTTGTTTAAACAACTTCTGCTGTATAGCCACACAACAATACCTGTCCCTAACTGTATCAAGAGCAAATCATCTGCTATCTGTGAAAATGTAAACACAGAAAAGGACCAATCAGGCAGGTCCTGAAACTCGTGAGAAGGTAATTTCTGTCTTTAAATAGAGAATAGCAAATTGGCATCCACTACCCAGTGATAGCTGAGTCAGGCTGGCGTTGAGATCCAGATCTTTGCCCTGACAAGAATGGGACAATCGGTCCCTAGACTACTGCTTTTGCTCTGATCTACCTCTCTAGGTCTTGGGAGCTGTGTGTCCGCCAAAAGCGGAGTGACAGTAACTCAGGATCACTGCCTTGCTGGTATCCTCAAAGGAGAGAGGGGGAGAAGCTTGAATGTACAGACAGCAGCCCCTGAGAGTAGCTAGGATACTGGTGAGGTTTTTTTCATTATACCCTGTCTGTTGTCTGTGCCAGACTGTAATGTTATTTGTTGGAGGTTATTTTTTAAATATGTTTATTGCTATTTGGTGCTACCATTTTGTTAAATAAACTTATTTATTTTATTTCGGATATTTGTCTGCGTGATTTTGAACCATGAATAGGTACCGGGTAGGCCAGCTATACGGCACTGAGGGTTACATTAAACCTGGTATCTTCACATCAGGCATTCTGGGTCAGAACCAAGCGGGCAGAGACAGTATCAATCAGGATCCAAAAGAGGTGTCAACTTCAAGCCAAGGGTCCGCTTCCACGAGTAACAATAATGCCAGGGTTAATCCAGAGAAGGGTCAGGAGAAAGCTAAAATCAGGAATCCAGGAATCAGTAACAAACAGGAACGCTGCAGTAGTGGTGAGACCAAATACTCTGGCACCCTAAGGGTGTCAGAGACTTCCTTATATAGTGTGGGGCCAAAAGATAATTACGTCAGTGGGGACATCACCAGTGGCCGGCCGGTTTGGGAGCACATGCCGTTGCCTAGCAACGGGGCAAGCCTGCTCTCTGTGGCCGGCTGGACAGTCGGAAGCATGGCGTCTGGATGTTAAGCAGACGCGGGAGAGGCAGAGATAGGTGGCCATGCCGAAGCGGATGCAGAGGTACGACGCATTACAGACGACTATGATGGAAAAGTTTCAGAACTTATAGTGCATCGCAGCTTGCAGCATATAGGGCTGTGCAGCTGCAGAATGGTCAGAGTGCACATGCTGACCACTGTCCATCAGCCAAAGCTTACAATGGGCACGTAAGTGCCAGAACTGGACCATAGAGCAATAGAAGGTGGCCTGGTCTGAGGAATCACGTTTTTTTTATATCATGTGGACAGCTGGGTGCGTGTGTGACGTTTACCTGGGGAAGAGATGGCACCAGGATGCACTATGGTAAGAAAGCAAGTCAGCGGAGACCGTGTGATGCTCTGGACAATGTTCTGCTGGGAAACCTTGGGTCCTGGCATTATGTGGATGTCAATTTGACACGTACCAAAACATTGTTGCAGACTAAATACACACCTTCATGGCAACGCTATTCCCTGATGGCAGTGGCCTCTTTCAGTAGGATAACGTGCCCTGCCATACTGCAAAAATTGCTCAGGAATGGTTTGTGAAAGATTTCAAGGGGTTCAAGGTGTTGACTTGGCCTCCAAATTCCCCAGATCTCAAACAGATTCATCGGTGGGATGTGCTGGAAAAACAAGTCTGAGCCATGAACGTCCCACCTCGCAACTTACAGGACTTAAAGGATCTGCTGCTAACGTGTTGGTTCCAGATACCACAGGACACCTTGAGAGGTCTTGTGTGGTCCATGCCTCGATGGGTGAGAGCTGTTTTGACAACAGAAGGGGGACCTACACAATTTTAGGCAGGTGTTTTTAATGTTGCAGCTGATTGGTGTATATAAATATACATGTAATGTGTACACTGACTGCAGGTTATCAGGAAAAGCATTTATAAATACTGCTCAGCAATCTTGTAATTGCAGATTTTCTGTCACGCTAGACGTGAAAATCAGACCCACCTTCTAGTATTGGTGCAGGTAATCTAGGAGGCGCAGAGTCTAACGTGCCCCAGGTCTTCACCAGGGACCCCGCAAGGAGGTTTGGGCTTCGCGGCACGCAGGTCGCAGCCCTCCTAGGTAGCCACCAGAGAAGTAGTTGCAGACAGCTCGAGCAATCCGGGTCAGAACCGTGCAGGAGATATGTACCAAAGAAGCAGGCAAAAGCAGAGTCAGGAATGCAGGGGTCGAGCCAGGAGATCCAATACATGCCAAAAGAGAATTCCAGGAGTCAGACAAGCTGGGTCAATAGCCAAAAGTAGAACCAGAATACAGGATACAGAATAAAGGTGCTGGAGCAAAGGAGGACCTTGATATTCTGGCACCAGAATGGCACCAGAATGGCGCTAGAGCCTCCTTTAAATAGATAGAGAGGCTGGTGGCAGGAAAATTAGCGGTCACAATCAGCTGATAAGAGCGTCCTGTTGCCCAGCAATGAAGACGCGAGGTGTGCGGATGTGCCAGCGCCCGCCGGGGAGTAATCCAGTTGCCTAGCAACGGGACGCAATTGTTCAGAACAGGAACGTGCCCATCCCCGGCACTTCCTGTATGTGCGGGGACGGTGCCTGACATTTTCAAATCGTTGATACAGTGTAGTATATAGTGGTGATCTCCTGATAACAGATTATTAGGTCATGGTCATAATATTTTTACGCAAACATACACAGACCTCTCAGGTAAGATTTGATTAAAAAATGTCTTGCTGTTACTAAGTTAAATTGTATCTATGTACAATTATTGAACAGAAACTGTTAATAGTGCATGATAAATAACACTATAAGTACAACTTACAAGCATACTGTTTTTGTGCTTGTTCTATAACATGAAATTGTATTTATGTGTATGCACCTTCAGCCATACATGATAGGTGCCTGGTATTTTATCCCTGCAGTCCCCCAGTGCTGACACAGATCTGTTTGAGGCCTGCTAGGCAAGAGATCCTCTCAGCTCCCAGCATGTTCCACTAACGAGCCAATGGCAAAATCAATATGCTCAGTGCCAGCAAAGTCACGACAACCTTTGAAGCTATCAGACAAATCCATCCCAATCTGTGACATCTTCATTTCCAAACACCAGTGTATTCCAATTCCAGCCCCCATCACCAGAATGACACCTCACATAGATAACTAACTCCTTGTCTGCTGGAGCCAGTGTCACATTATGTGAACTCCTAAGGTACAAAACTGAATACTAGAACATAATATTATCAATATATGTATACAAGCATGTTCTGATGCCATCACTTTAGTATTCATTAGGAAAACCTATAAGGAATAATGTAATCCTAGTATAATTAATCACACGTATTCATATAAAACACTTTGCCTACAGTCTTCTGCTCTAATGGTCACAAACTTTTTAGACGCTTTTAATTTAATTCTTTATTAGCATTACCTGAATATAATAAATAAGTGACAATATATACCTAAGTGCTGTTTAGCAATGTTATAGATATAGTATTTATAATACATTGTATTGGAATTCCAGTACAAAAGTAATCACCACTGCCTTATGTGGCCTTTGTAACTATTTATTGCATTGTAGTATCATTATGGTTAAATGCACAAAGGTTAATCATCACATATCTGCAAAATATCTGCAAAATAATGTGCACTCTTTTGTGAAATTACAGTATGTTACATGAAATAGTTATTTATGGCACGAAAGTGTGATATACAAAAAACAATATTTGACATCTTTCATACAATGTATGATGCAAAGAATAAAAGATATATTCAGATGTCTATACACAATAAGGCCTACACTGAAAATAACCTAAAAAGTGTTTGTAGATGCCCAAATACATTATAATTTAATATGAAAAAACACCCAAACACATCTATAAAGGAAGTTGTGGAATCCGATGAGCTGAATTGTATTGCTAGTAGGCATATACATTTATGTATGGTGCTTTTAATATATAATGCATTACTTGCATAGGTTCTGAGTTGCTTATATGTTCTATCACAGGTCAATTTCAGGCTTTATTATCTGCTATCAATGCAAAAATATAGTTAAATGTTAAGAATGACATTTTATACTGCATACATGAAAAATGGTGTTGTAGGTTGTTCTACTGCCAGAACATGAAATAGTTTTGCTGACAGCGAGCATATAAAAGTGCTCCTTTCCTCCCTTCCTCTCTCTCACAGCTCAGTGTCCATTCCGTTGTAATTGGCTCCCGAATTATTTATGACATTAATTGCTGTATTATCGACTGTCTGTCAGCTGCCCTGCCAGTCAGTCCATCGTTCTGAGCTCACGGTGCAGGGTGCAGCCTCCGTCAGACTGACAAGCTAATTAGACCCGTCACCCGCCTCTGTGACAAATGCTGCTCCCTTTGAACAGTTCCCTGAAATAGGCTTCTATTTTCTGGCCCACCTGTCTCCTTTAACCCCCACTTTTTTCTGCTTCTACACTTTGCCAGCTATTGACAAGAACATCAAAGTAGTTGTAAAAAAGCAGCAGCTATGTAAACCACTGACTCCAAAGTATAATATGTAATTTTCGCGTGCAATGTATAGTGATTCTCAGGATACAATCAGACATTAGCATAAACTAATGGCTGCTCATGATAAAATATTACTGGATTATATGTAATATACAGTGATCCCTAACTGCAGATTATCAGGACAAGTTCAATTTACTAGAGCTTGGCACCTGCACTGCAGATGCAGTTTAAGATTTTTTTTATGTGTAAATGTGGTCAATTTTATGAAAGGTGCATGGAATTTGCAGGTGAAAATAGCAGCATTGGCAAGAGTGCAAAATTGTACATGTTCTGCTAAGAGAAGTTGGGCGGATCACATGTGATGACAGCTAAGATATAACATTAGGAAACAGAGAAACAGTATAATGTATTATACTAAACAACTTTCAGTGGGTAAAGTGAATGGTGAAGTGACTATTCTTTTTCTATTCCTTCTCTTATTTATTATATTAATCAGAATGCAAAATATTAAGGGATGATTTCCCTTTAAAAGTCGTCATTATGAAGTAAATATCCCAGTGGGTTCTCTCTTCCCTGACCTCTGTGGATTCTTTTCAATGTAACATTTAAGGAATAGCTGCAGTTCATATCCCCCAACCAACAAGAAAAAGCAGACTTTAAATGTCAGGAGATGGGATGGGAGGCAGGTCCATACGCTAGCTACTTTCTAATTAATCAAATAACATCTCTTTTAGTCATTAGACAGGGAAATCAATAGAGCCAGCTTCTGGGAGACAGACAGGGACACGAGAAAACACCTTGTATTGGCAGATCTCTAGAGTAGTTAACCATTTAAGAGCCTTAAAGAGAGTTTATAGCTTTATTATATCAAGTCAGCAGGACACCATGACAAGCAAAAGGCATAAGTATTAGGTTACCTGCCTGTTGAACTGTTGTGGAGACCATTCACTTAGCATGACTATTTGTTAAGGTGGCGTCAAAACAGTAGCTAGAAAAGCGCTCAGTCATAGTGCTGAAATTGCTCTGTGCAGATGCAGTGAATGGGTAACAGGCATCATCTGTCACATTGGAACGACTAAACTTTGAAGATATTGCATACAACATATTCTGGGGGTAATCATTGCCATGTGAAGGTGCATAGGCAAACACGGGAGGAGGGGGGGTTTCTAGTGCCTGAAAAACCCCCTCTCAGCCTAGGGCACTGTATGCTTGAGGTGGCTGGACCCTGCCCCTGGAAGCAGCCACGAGCACCAGCAACAAGTATTGAAAGCAACAAGAACAGGTAGGAGAGAGCAGGACAGTCTGGCAACTGTTCTGACACACTCAGTCAGGACTTTGTCCTGACTGTAGGCAGGCCCGGCGCTCCCATTAGGCAAGGTTAGGCACTTGCCTAGGGCGCCGGGCTCTGGAGGGCGCCACAAGAATGTAAATTACTTTAAAACTGTGTGGCGACCGCTGACCATACCTGTCACGGCCGCCGCACAGCATTCAGATGCACGGGGAAGGGGGGAGAGGCTATTGCTCACCACCGCCGCCTCTCTGCTCTGTCTCCTCCCCTCCACTCACTAGTGTCAGTGAGTGGAGGGGAGGAGACGGAGCAGAGAGGCGGCGGTGGTGTGACAAGCTAAGCAAAAACGGGGTGAGGGGAGAGGAGGGCACCGATTTTTGCGGGGTGGGCGCCGATTTTTTCAAAATGCCTAGGGCGCCATGGACCCTAGCACCGGCCCTGACTGTAGGGAGAGTTGGGAGGTATGTCCCGCTTCACACGGCTCTACTCCAAAAGTGAGAGTTGCATGCACCTAACAACCTAACAGTAGTGCACACATCATTGCCCATGTATATGATGGGGATAGGAAGAGTTGGACAGCAGCCAAGCACTGTCTAAAATTATAGCCATGCCCCCATGCATGCTGGTCATGCCCACTGGCGGCGCAGCATGGAAATCCCTCTCTGCAAATCCTGCGTTTGTTCCTGAGGTGTGTCAGCATGGAGCGATTTGAGCACTATGAACGTTACAATTTGTCTATCTTGATTTTAGCTTTAAGATGCAGCGAGAAAAGCACAGAGCAAAACAATTATCACATAGCTATATATTTACTTTTATTTGTAAATTTTCCCAAAAAATAGAGAAAATCATTGCCTTGAAAAGGTACTAATCAAGCTGTCGCTTTGCAGCAATGATATTAAACATCTGAAACACATGTAAAGCAGTTATACACAACTTCAAACAACAAATCTGCATGTTTCTTATATGTCCATTAACCAGCCTGTAAAAGCCATCATGTCACCAAACAAAGGTCAGAATTAATGCATGCTCAAGAAACCATGTTACCATGTTTGTTTATGTTTTGTTATTTAGATCACTGTTACAATGTATATTGTGACATGTCCTGTGGCATTCCTCCCAACTGTCCTGACTTCGGCGGGACAGTCAAGAATCGCTGACCCTGGAAGGGGTGTGGTGTGCATGAAAATTGGCTGAGTTTTATCCCAAACTGGGTGTTTCAGGACATAAGGCCTGGGGATTTGGGGGGCTAGGGGTGGGGCTTATTTTGACCGGATTGCGCATGTTGGAAGATATGGCTGCAGCATTTATTGTGTAGACCTTGGATCATAAAACTTCCTCAACTCCATTGTTCCTTGCTGTACTGTACCGATGTTGAAAAAAGAAGCCTGAGAAATGGGGAGGTACTGCATTTCTTGCACACGGCACTCTAACAATGACCAGTAGCTCTATTATACCCATAATTTCTGCCTTCTAAGAACTCCCATCTGGAAGAAGCAGAGGGTAGCTCACTAAGACCAAGTATGGTAGGACTTAATGACAAGATTTGAATCATAGCACCCTGCTTGCTGTATATACATTATGCAAAATGTGAAAGGTCCCAATGGTGGACTAAGCTGCAACTACATACTGTCCTGCTTGCCCTGGCTAGCTGGTGGGTATGGGCAAATGATACCATAGGACCCCTTCTCCCTGAAAGACACAAGTGTTTTACACAATTATGAAACTGGTATTTGGTAGCTGTACTGGGAGTTCTTGGTTTCCTGAAGACTTAAATATTGAGGCCCAATGTTAGAAATAAGATTACTGAGCATGTGCCTTATTGTGCTTTTATTGCATTAACCTTATTCTAATCAGGTCACAGAGGTAACAAATCAGATCACTGATAATATTTGATCATGTGCCAGGTACTGTGGCATCACCAAGGTTTTACCAATTTGGTCCCATTTATAATACAAACCAGACACCTAGAAAGCCAACATAGACTGCTCCTTATAATATAAAAGGTACAAAAACAACAGCTTTAATTATATTGCAAAGCAAAATATGAATGGGCAGCCAAAAGAAGTGCATTTATTGTGCTTAAAAAATAATATTAAAAAAAAAATAATAATCCTAATTAAGGAAGCTATTTTGCCATTTTACATACAACAACAGGTTTGGCTGGTTAATACACGCATTTGGAAGTGTGACCTAGAAGTTAAACAACAGAAGGGTAGCCTTCTGCTTTCATCATCTATTGGTAAAACTTACTTAGCAATAAATTAATATTGTTTATTTGTATAGCGTCACCATTATACGCAACACTTTATAGAGAATATTGTACCATTCCCCTCAGTCCTTACCTCATTGGAGCTTACAGTCCAAACACATACATTAGGCTCTATATTGTCATAAGCCAATAAACCTACCAGTATGTTTTTAGAGTATGGGGAAGAAACCCATAAAATGGTGAGGAGGAAATACAAACTTCCCACAGATAGTGCCCTAGTCGGAATTGAACCCATGATCCCAGCGCTATGAGATAGCTAACCACTGAATCAATCAACTATAGTATGAGTAGTGTTAAAAGGACTAACTGCATATGAATGTTCTATCATAGAGGTACCCAGATACCTGTCTTTGCACCAACTCTCTGTGATGCCCTGAGCCTTTTTAATCCAGTCTCTGAAGACAAAGAGGCTTCTTCTATACCAGTAACCTTTAAGTGTCAGAAAGCTAAGCCTGTAATATAATTAGTACAAACATTTATCTAGTCCTTGGGAAATAATTAATAGGCTATTTTTGTTCAGCTCCCGAGGGAACTTTCACTCACAGAATTACAGCCCACTAAAATTATTTGTATGAAATTCTATTTGTGCATCTCACGGCAAACTTCTCAAAAAGCGCTCAATTGCTGTTCAGGCATAAAGCTCTCTTTGCATTAGCTTCCTCCACTGCTTTCTTGCCAAATGTGCAAATGCAATATATTTTCTCTATGTATTATTAATTATGTGTTTATTAATGCATGAGACTACAAGCCATTTCAATACAGAACAAAATGATGCATTTTGTACGATACAACACTCCTGCAGAATGTTAGGGAACTTAATATAACATGAGGAGGGGGACAAGCAACCTGAAAACAAGGGTAGAACAGCTATTCTAAATTATGAATCCGTGATTTTATCCAGGAAAGTGCTGGTCAGGAGCTAACAAGCAATGTTATATCTGTATGACTATGTTATCAGTATGTGGCGTCTAAGTATAAAGGTGGTGTAAATAGGTCACAGTGCAATACATATAGATATAGTTCATTTAATATGTGCACAGGCTATAGAACAATAGAAAACAGACTTCTTTTTTCTTTTACATAAAAATACATAAAGACATAGGGACAAAAATACATGGGATCCTGTGCACTCATCAAGAAATTATTAATGATTAAAAGTTGTATTTTGTATTAGAAAGAGAAAATGTTAGTTCCACTTATTGCAATACATGTTAAGCTCACCAACTCACGCCAAAGTCTTCCCCTTATGGCCAGTCCTACACTTAATATAGCTAAATAGGAATTAACATGCTATAAATATAAACAATCATTGCTATGCTTTTTATTTAGCTTGAGCCTTACATGTACGCAGCTTATTATATCCAAAGTGATTGCAGCTAAACACCTGGGGAATCACCTGACATAAGTTAGATAACTGGATAAGGAGGGGGAGCTAAAATAAGAGTCTGGTAACAAAACACATTTTTAAGAAATAAGACTACAAAATATTGTGCACTACCACTTCACAGAATGCAAATAACTGAAAGCTGGGGGGAGGGGAGAAGGGTATGACCATATTTTATAAACAAAAAGACATAGGATCCTCTGCGCTCACTGAAGACATTATTAATGCAATCCTGCTGTACTGACATAAGGGACAATATATATACCACTACAGGCAATTTGGTACAGCAACAATTAGGGATTGTGGTTTTGCCACATATACCTTTTTATGATAACGTGCTACTTGAATTATGGTTTTCTTTTTTGTTCATGGGATTTGTTCATTTTCATTTTAATGTCAAACTATTTGACATGTATTTGGTAACTAGCGTTTTTTAATTGCATTTAGGAATTGGAGGTACCTCAATTGACGTTAATGGAGCCGATGCAGAGTGAATCATACAACAGTTTGTATTGGGTATCATACGTAACATCCCTCTACGCATGCCTAGGTTCGAGCAACAAGAATCAGATCAGGCCCAGTTACTACAGTGTGTACAAGGTGTGGTATCCCGCCTGGATTTCTTGCAAAGCTCTCTGGCCGCCTCACCACCGGCCACGGCTCCCTCTTCATCCTCTTCAGCTTCCTCCTCTGTCTCTGCATCCACTGTCTCTAAAAATCTTTGAATCCCACCTCCTGAGAAATACGATGGAGATCCTAAGAAGTGTAGAGGGTTAATTAACCAATGCCATATTCAGTTTGAGTGGAATCCTGAATGTTTTCCTTTTGAAAGGGCCAAGGTGGATTTCATTATTTCCTTACTCACAGGGCAAACATTGGCATGGGCCTCTCCACTTTGGGAGCAAGAAGACCCTATTCTGCAAAACGTCATTACTTTTATTTAAACTTTCTGCAAGATCTTCAAAGAGCCAAGCCGCATTTCTTCTGCAGCCTCTAGTTTGCTGAATCTCCATCAGGGTTTTCTACCAGTACGGCAGTATACAGTACAATTTCACACTCTAACATTGGAATTGAAGTGGAATAATGAGGCACTGGGAGCAACATTCTGGCAAGGACTATCTGATCATATTAAAGATGAGGTGGCGTCTAGGGAATTTCTTCCTGATCTGGATTCCATTATCTCCCTTTGTATCAGAGTGGATTTACCTTGCAGAAAGATTTGTCTCATTGTTTTACTCCTTATTTTCATATTCTGATACCTGCTCTGGAAGAGCCTATGCAAATTGGTCACTACCGTCTCACTCCAGAGGAACGGAAAAGGCATTTTAAAAATAAACTTTGACTCTACTGTGGAGAATCTGGACAACTCCTTACCACCTGTTCCAAGAGACCGGGAAACGCACTCTCTTAGCTGGTATTAAGGAGGCCAACCTAGGAGCTCAGAAACCTTATCCTTGTTTCCAAGGAAGTTCTGAATTTGTGATACCTGTCTCTCTGGACACTCCTAGTTGGTTCTCGGTATCACCTGCCTTTGTGGACCATCTTCTCCGATCTGGTGTCGTGACTCCACATGCCTGTTCAGACATTGCCGCAGTCGTTATTTCCTACCGCTGTCAATGGTAACCATGTTTCCAATGGCTCCTTCATGTTCGGCTGCTGGTAGGAGCTTTACAGAATGTATTAGTTTCCTGGTTTTGCCTCAGTCCATCAGTCACATCATTCTGGGATTGCCCTGGCTCAGAACTCACAATCCTCAGTTCGACTGGCACCACTCAAAAGTAACCTATTGGGTGCTTCAGTGTCGTAAATAATGCCTTACTCCTGTTAAGGCTACCAAACCTACCACTTGTTGTCTTATTATTTCCATGAAACGAAGCTTTCCGGCAGACTATGCTTTGTTCCGCATTGTATTTAACAAGACTGTCTCCGAAAAACTACCATCACATCGTCCCTGGGAATATCTCATTGATTTCATCCCTGGAAAACCTATGACTCAGCCTAGTTCTCATTATATTTCGTAAGAGGGTTTATCAAAAAATCTTTTTCTCCTGCTGGAGTAGGGTTCTTTTTTATTAAGAAGAAGGGCAGGTCCCTTCGCCCTTGCATTGATTATTATCAATTAAATGCTATCACCATAAAGAACCGATACCCTCTACCCCTTATTTCCGATTTGTTTGATTGGATCAGCGGCTCCAAAATCTTTTCCAAGCTGGATCTTTGTGGGAGCATACAACTTCACTTGTATACGTCAAGAGATCGAAATGAAAACTGGCTTTAATACTTGGGACGGGCATTACGAATACCTAGTTATGCCCTTCGGCCTTTGCAATGTCATGGCAATTTTCCAGAGTTTTGTCAACAAGATTTTCCGGGATCATTTGAATCAATCTGAGGTCATTTATCTTGATAATATTTAGATTTTTTTCACAAGACCTACCAGCTCATCACTCTCCATTAAATAGGTACTACCCAGTTGCGTTAGCACCATCTCTACTGTACATTGGATAAATGCCTGTTTGATGCTTCCCAAGTCCCTTTGATGGAGTATATAGTCTGTGGTTCCAGTTTACAGATGGACCCTGAGTAAGTAGCAGCAAATATCAACTGGCCACAACCTCAAGAGTTAAAAACTGTTCAGCGCTTCATTGGTTTCGCCAATTATTACTGGCAGTTTATCCAAGGTTTCTTCACCCTCATTGCACCCAACTCACAAGGCTGCCAACTCCATTCACTGGCCTCCTGAGGCCGTAGCAGCTTTTGTATCTCATTCAGGCCATGTTGGAATTTAAAAGACCCTTGCTCTTCTCCCCCGCTACTACTGGTGGCCAACCCTTCCTCAAGATGTTCACAACTTTGTATCAGCCTGTAAAATTTGTGCCCAGCACAAGGTCCTGAGATGTCCACCCTTGGGTCTACTTCTTCCAATGCCTGTAACAAACAACCCCTGGTCCAGCATTTTCATGGATTTTATTACTGACTTACTGATGAGCCATGGCTATAACACTAACTGGGTAGTGGTGACCCGCTTTTCTAAAATGTCTTATTTAATTCCTTTGAAAGGTCTGCCCTCTGCTTCTGAGTTAGACTTTATTTTCATCAGAGCGATCTTCTGGCATCATATCATGGTTGCCCACAAGAAATTATTTCTGATCATGGGGTTCAGTTTGCATCCTACTTCTGGAGATCATTTTACAAGAGTTTAGGAGTTGACTTACAATTTTCCTCCGGGTTTCACCCCCAAACCAATGGTCAGACAGAATGTGCCAACTAGGGTTTGGAGCTTTTTCTGCATTGCTATTCTTCTGAGAACCAATCGGACCGGAGCAATGTTCTCCCTTGGGCCACATTTTATCACAATAATCATCGACCATCGTTCCACTGGCTCTTCTCTCTTCTTTATCATATTTGGCAAACACCCCATTCTCCCCACTTCCAGTTCTGGCTCTGCAATTCCTGCTACTGATGCGCTAGTATGTGATTTTTCTCGGATTTGCGCCGAAACCAAGACCAAGCTCATGGAATCATCCTCTTGTTACAAACAGGCAGCCGCAAAATCTTCCCAATTCTATAAATCGGGGACAAGGTCTGGCTCTCTACCCGCAACCTTAAGCTTCGAGTTTCATCTATGAAGTTACCCCCGCGATTCATAGGCCCATTCAGAATTATTCAGGTTAATTATTCTGTGACGAACAAACTTTGTTTACCTCCCTCCCTCAGAATCCACATTTCTCTTTTAAAACCGTACTCAACAAATTCTTCCAGGAAGCCTCCCAGCCTCCCCCATTAATGCTGCCGCTGGGGATAAGTATGAGGTTAGTGGTATCAATGTATTTTGCTTCTTTAATGGTCAACTTCAGTTCTTCGTTCACTGGAAAAGATTTGATCCAGAAGGAAAATCTTGGGTAAATAAGGAAGATTTCCATGCCCCTCTTCGTCTGGAAAGATTTTATAAACAATTCCCAGATGTTCCTCGAGTTGGGAGGAAGGGAGGGGGTGCTGTTGGAAGGAAGGGACAGGGTCTCTGTTCACATCAGAACAGCTGCCTGGTTCCTGTGCTCAGTCTGCATCTGGTTGTTTGGCAACCAGATACACTGCTTCTGGCCGGGCGATTGGCTCTAAAGCACATGCGCATCCCGTTGCCTAGCAATTCTGTGATTCTGAACTCAATGGCTGCTGCTGATGTCACTACCACCAATAATTATCCCTCTTTCTGCCACTATATAAGAGAAGCACTGGCACCATTAGGGTGCCAGAGTATTAGGTCTCCCCCATGCTCTAGCGTTCCTGTCTCACTGTATTTATTTAGTATTGAATTTAGCTCCTGACCTTGGCTTTCCTTTGGACTACTCTATTGCATATACCTTGGCTCCAAACCTCCTCATGGTATTTGACCTCTGGCTTGTCTTTGACCTTCCCTCTGGATCCTTATTTGGTACCGTATATACTGCTTGGCTCTGACCCGGACTACCTGACCACGTACTACTTCACTGGTAGCTGTTCTGGACAACCACAACCTGTGTGTCCCTTGAAATCCAAACCTCCTTGTATGAGTCCCTAAGGAAGATCAGGGGCGCATTAGACTCCCCGCCTCCAGATTCATCAGGTAGGCAGCATCAAATTTGTGTGACATCTAGGAACCAACTGACAAAGCTGAACCTTGGCCGATGCCCCATCAAATATCCAGAAACATTTCCTGGTGCCAAGTCTAATCTTCACAAACATATTAGTTAACCAGTCTAATCAGCAGTAACTTCTCTTTTGCCCAGTTTAATATGCAGAGCCATTGCTGTGAACTTTTTTATCCCGGTGGTGATGTTTTACTGATCATGAACCTCTTTATGTTGGCTAACTATGCCAAGGTTTAAGAGACAACCATTACTATTGCAGCTTCTCTACCTGAAGCTCCCTTTTTCAGAGGCAGCTTGTTAGGAACTCCCAAGCCAGTACAGTGAAACTCGGGGACTACTCTGAAGGCCCGGTGTTCGCTGGAGCCCCTAGTGGTGGGGACAGACTGGGCTGCGGGCCGACCGAGGGTCGAGTAACGTATACTGACTTAAAGGAGTACCCAGGAGTGGAGTGATTGGCGGGCTGTAGTTAAGGAGTATCCTAGGTCAAAGGTCACAAGCACAGATGCAATATCCAGAGACAAGCGAAGGGTCAGACACACAGGCAAAGAAGCAAAATCCGGGATCCAGGCAAAAAGGTCGAGGTCAGAAGAGAAGGTTCACAGGTCCAAGAACAAGCAGGGGTCAATCCAAGGTAGCAAGAAGCAAACAGATAGCACAAGCAGGCAGCAGGACTGAGGGCAGAACGCTATAACCGGCAGTGAGGTTCAGTCCTCACTGCCTTAAATAGTACTGATGGCCAATCAGAACACAGCCCATAATGTCCTCAGCTGCAACATAATAAAACTGCAGAGCCTGCAGCCAATGGAAAAGGCAGCGTGCCAGCGGCAAACTAAGTTCCTAATCAACCCTGATTACTGATTTATAACAGCCTTGCATGGCTGTCTCATACTTTCCCTATGCGCATGCCTGTTTGACAGCTGGCCGGGCGCTGCGCCAAAGCTCCCCTGCGGCCCGGTTGTTGCCCAGGCAACCGGGACACTGAAACCGGAAGTGACGCCCCGGTTGCCGTAGCAACAGACGGGGCGTCCCCAGAGAACCCGGAAGAGTCGCGGTGGCGCCCGCGGCCGCCGCGATCCCTAACACAGCTCTAATCCTCTGCACCAGTATGCAGGGGACACAGGAGAAAAAGATTTCCTGCACTTACTGTAAAATACAAATAGATCTCTAATAAATGAATTCACTAAACATCTTTATAAATTTCCCCATACTGTTTTTGCTTAACTATATATTTAAGTTCCTGGTATAAAATACCAATGAAATTAAACACAAACATGTGTTGTTTTCCCATTTAAAAATGAAATGGGAAACTTCTTTTCTGCAGTAGTGTAAATGGAAATGACACAAGCAGACGGCTGCGACTTTATATACTATAGCTGCAATCCTAATGATTTCTGCACAATCAGATGGGGTCAATATGCTATCAGCCATTCAGAAGAAGCTATTTAGCACCGTTGATAGTCATCATCATCCTCATTCCATATCAATGCACAAACCATCCAGCACCCACAAGAGATAAAAGGCATATCTGTGAATGTGTCCGCATCTAATTGTATTGCAATTACATGAACACACCTATTCTGTACTCAACTTATGCTTGCCTGCTGCTGTCATCTCCTCTGTTCCACCTCTCCAGATGTAAGGCGATACAATTTAACGATATGCAAAAACCATACAAATGTATGCGTATGCATTCTAAGCGCACATGAACGGTACAGAAATCTACTATTTTATACACACAAAAATATTGATGCATATCCCCCTTTATATGGGCCCATTTTTTTCTGCAATGCCAAATTATAAGCTGTAGCACTGATTGGCTTTTTTAAAAACATTTTTCGTTCAGACAAAAAAATAAATCAATTTATTGCTAAATGTTTAGTAGCTTTCATAAGAATTCACTCAAATTAAGGGTATTATTGGGTTAACTATAAAGAATTCATGATAAAGAGTTTTGTTTTTGTTGATTAACGTTTTGTGTCATGTACAGAAACTTTAAATTATGTCTATTATTTTCTTTGCATTGGATTGTGCTGTATGTCATTGACCTGCTATAACATGAATCCTCTTCTGCGTAACCCCAATGATACAACAGAACATTTTTAAATGAAATGTTTACTACAGCAAATAAAGGGTTAATATATCTTTTGTCCAAACTAAAACAACCACACAGGTGTGAGTTCTTGTTGGATAAGAGATGCTGGCGCTAAAAATGAGGGGAGAGCTGATAAGTGTTTAGAACTGCAGATTCAGGGACTCTGGCACCCCTTCCAGGTATGAGACAAATGTCCAGAGAGAACATCTCTCAGATCCCTGGCGTTCTGATGAACTATACTATTTCAGAAGTCCAGCATTTTAAAAGCAGGAGAATCAGGACATTTCTGCAGTGATTAATTAAGAATGACAGTCACTGTCACAATGCAATATGTCACCCTGGAAATGGTCTTGGTGCTTATATGGAACTAGTGGTGCTTTAAGTCCTTTCTTCGCTAACCCTGTCAGTGCTGAAATAACCCGCTCTATAATATAATCTATTAAATGCCATACTCAAGTTGTATTACACTAGGTTTCATAAAAGGTCAAAATAAATAGGTGTCTCTAAAATGAATGAAGTGCCCCTAGGAAACTGGTATTTAATCATTATTAAGTAATGTACAAATTATCAGGAAGGCACCTTTAAGTAAAAATGTGTTTTATATGAAATAAATCATCTAATAATGAATGTACTGAGTAATCTTTCGGTCAATAGGAGTGAAAATGGGAGATGGAATATGACCAAATGCGGCCCTAGGTTGGGTAGACCACAATATATTACTATGCGAGCAGCACTGTGTCCTCAGCACCACTGACAGTGCCATTACACAGACTCCCATTATTAGAAAGGTTTTATTTATTTTTTGTGATGACCCTTACAGAGACCACTGATTGAGCAAATGCTCCCATCACTCATTGCCAGATTATTTTATAAGCCACTTATTCCAGACATTTACTAATTCGTACAGACCCCCCACCCCAAGAACCCACACACTGTCACTTTAAATAGATCTCCCAAAATCTCTGTCTAAATAAATACAGAACACATCTTTATCGTTCAGAAACCCAACTATCAGCCACTTTGCAGTCACACAAAACCTTTGCTATACATTGCATAGCCTTAACTTCATGGAACCATTTGTAGTATGCTAGACATCTACCAGGAACCTCTACATAACATGTACACTGTCTGGCGGCTCTTTTTGGAAATGCAGTGCTATAAGCATCTCTCTGCTGTGGTCCAGAATTGATGGACACGGACCACTTATCAAACTGCATGAAGCCACAGAACTTACAGATCCATTACTGGTACACTCACCTCTCCACGCTCCAGCACCGTTCTCGCTCTCTGCATCGGGACGGTGCTTTCGGGTATCGGCGGTCACGTGACCGCATGTTGGGGCAGGGAATTTGAAACTCTTTGTATATAAACGCGCTCTGACACTCGTTCAGTGTCAGAGCAACTTGTGTGTATCCTGACTGCTGCCCTTGTGCTGAACCTATATTCTGATTCTGTCTGCCGCTCCTGTACTCTGCTGCCTGATTGTGTTTCCTGACCCAGCTCGTCTGCCTTACCTCCATACTGCTGATTCAGTTCTCTATTGCCAGATAGTCTACCAAACCCTGGCTTGTCCTGTCTCTGCTTGCTGATTCTACTGTTACCTGCTAGTCTGTGTACCGAACCTGCTTGTCTGATTACTCTTCGTACCTTCCATTGATCACCAGTTAGCCCTCTTCCAGAGTGCTACATCTCGGGACTGACCAGCGGGCCCCGACCTGAGAGCCCTCAGCAGCAAAGCCCCTCCCGCCTTGCAGCAGTTCTTGATGCTAGCCAGTGCAAATCTAGTTTAGCACAAAGATCGCATTATGTCTGTTACAGTTTGCTCTGACCATGGATCCTGCAGAAGAGACGCAGGAATCTAATCAAGAACAGTTATGAAAGTTTCTTCAAGAACTGTCGGCCCGTATTGACACCCTGCAGACGACCATAGCAGCATCTGGGGCTTCAGCGACTTCTCCTGAAGCTACTGCCGCTTCAGCCTCAGCCTCTCCACTGCACATTTCTAACCCTACTAAATTTGACGGAGATCTTAAACTTTGTAGGGGTATTTTGAACCAATTGGCAATACAATTTGAACTTCTCCCTGGGAACTTTCCTTCAGAAAAAGCAAAGGTTGCGTATATTATCTCACTCCTTTCCGGCCAGGCATTAGCCTGGGTCTCACCACTCTGGGAGAGGAATTACCCCTTGCTACACAAATACGCCAACTTCTTGTCCACCTTCAAGAACATTTTGATGAATCAGGCGGAGTGTCTAATGTCGCTACTGGAATCCTCCGTCTTCACCAGGTTAACCTATAAGGGGACAATATAAAATTTAGTTCAGAACTATGGCATAAGAGCTACGGTGGAATAGCGAAGCATTGGTCGCCGTATTTTGACAAGGTCTTTTGGACCAAATAAAGGACGAACTGGTATCTCGTGAATTACCTGTTACCTTAGATGAATTGATATCTTTATGCGTCAAGGTAGATCTTCGTTTTAAAGAATGAAACCTGGAAAAAGAACAGTCTCGGCACAGCTCCTACCGCTTAGCACCTAACTTCCAGACTCCTATTCAACAGCCTGAAGAACCTATGCAGTTAGGGAGGACTCAGCTCACTGCTGAAGAGAGAGAGGAGGTTCAGGAATAAGCTATGCTTAAATTGTGGTGGGGAAGTCACCTCCTAGGAACCTATCCCAAGCGCCCAGGAAACGACAAAGCCTAACGAGGACCGAAGAGGCCGTGTTAGGGTTTTCTTGTCATATCCTCTCCTCCTTTACAATAAAGACAGTCTTGTCGCTCCTGTTTACTTGCTCATTGCTTCCATTACCCTACTTCTTCCAGCCCTTCTGGATTCAGGGGCTGTAGGCAATTTTTACTGTCTCACAGTTTTCCATTCCTACTGAAACTTTTGAACACCATGTCTCCCTTACTGCCATCGATAGGGGCAAGATCATTGGAGGACTTATTCAAACTTGGACGGTTCCATTTACCTTTCAGATTGGTCTCTTGCATAGAGAAACTAATTCCTTCCTAGTGATACCCAAGGCTATCAACACCCTCTTTCTGAGGCTTCCCTGGCTGTGTCTTCATTCAGATTGGCGTTCTGGGCATATTGTGTCCTGGGGTCCACATTACCAATTGAATTGTCTAACGAAATTGGTTCCTGTGGCCTCTTTGGCCTGCACTAAACTGAGCGTCCCCCATCTGCTCCCTATCCAGTACCAGAGGGTTTTCGGATGTCTTCTCTGAACAAAAAGTCACCAAACTACCACCTCATAGAGATTGGGACTGTGCCATTGACCTCCAGCCTGGTAAACCCATTCCCAGAGGGCATGAATTTCTCTTTTCTATTCCAGAAACCAATGCCATGTCTGAATACATTCAAGATAATCTAAAGAGAGGTTTTATATGAAAATCTTCTTCCCCTGTAGTAGCAGGCTTCTTCTTTGTATAAAAGAAAGATGGGAGTCTTTGCCCCTGTATAGATTATTGGGGTCTTAACTCTATCACTGTGAAGAATAGATATCCACTTCCATTGATCTCCGAACTCTTAGATCGGATCAAGGGTGCTATTATCTCCTCTAAGTTAGACCTTTGGGGAGCCTATAATTTAATCAGAATTAAAGAGGGGGATGAGTGGAAAAAAGCCTTCAATATTCGCGGTGGATACTTTGAATACATACTAATGCCCTTCAGATTTTAAAATGCTCCAGCGGTATTTCAAAATTTTATGACTGAAATCTTTCAAGATCTCTGGACAATATCCTTATTTTCTCCAAGGATTTACAAAGTCACCGTAAACATGTGGCGGAAGTTCTGGGTTGTTTAAGGAAATACGGTTTATTCTGTAAACTTGAGAAGTGTATCCTTGAGCAGTAGCAACTACCATTTATTGGTTACATCATTTCAGGAACTAGACTCCAAATGGATCCATCTAAACTCTATGTTATTCTGGATTGGCCACAACCATCAGGTCTCAAAGCTACGCAGCGTTTCTTATTATTTTCTAACTATTATCATCAATTTATTAGGGGGTACTTCTCTTTCATAGCACTAATTACAGCTCTCACACGGAAATCAGCCAGTGCCAAAGATTGGTCTCTGGAAGCAGTTAAAGCTTTTTAAAAAAAATTAAGCTTTTATTCTCTACTGCCCCTATTCTTCTGCAACCTAACTGTCAACATCCTTTCTTTGTAGAAGTTGATGCATCTTCCGTTGGTGTCGGAGCTATTTTGTCCCAATGAGATTCTGAGGGGAAACTTCACCCTTGCGGATTCTTCTCCCGTCATTTTTTACCTGCAGAGAAAAATTACGGAATTGGTGAGAGAGCTATTAGCCATCAAACTGGCTTTATCAAAATAGACACTATTAGCCATCAAACTGGCTTTATCAGAATAGACACATTTTTTGAGAAGGTGCTCAATTCCCAGAAACTATTTATACCAATCACAAAAATCTTCTGTATTTGCATTCCAGCACAGTGTTTGAACCCTCATCAAGCGAGGTGGGCCTGGTTCTTCTCTCGCTTTGATATCAATATCACATTTCGTCCCGACTCTAAAATTACCAAAGCGGACACTCCTTCTTGCTCTTTTGAGGCCACAGAAACTAAATCTTCCGAAGAGAACAAGGTTTTTATAGACCTAAGTGTGTATTAACCGTCACACCACTTATGGAGAGGAGTTGTCCCCCTGGTAAAACTTTTGTAGTACCCCACCTACGTTCTAAACTATTAAGCTGGGCCCATTGTTCCCTCTTCTCAGGTCATGTTGCCATTCAAAATATTTGGGAGTTACTTTCGCGAAATGGTTGGTGGCCTTCCATACGTAAAGATTTGTCTCTGCATGTTCAGATTGTGCTCAACATGAGATTCCTAGGTAAAAACCTTTGGGTCCTTTCATCCCACTGTCAGTTCCTGATGTTCCGTGGTCTCAAATCTTGATGGATTTTATTACAGACCTACCTGTTTCTAAGAATTATAGTAATTTTGGTCATCACTGACCATTTCTCTAAAGTTGCTCATTAAACCATGCCTGATCTTTTTATCAAAGAGGTCTTCCGACTTCATGGATGTCCCACAGACATAAGGCCTGATTCATTAAAGAAAGTTAAGCAAAAGTAAGCAAGTAAGGCAAAACCATGGTGCATTGGAGGGGGGGAGGTAAATTTAAAATGTGATGGCAGATTTATATTTGGGGTAGGGTATGTCCTAGATCAACTTTAACTTTCAGTGTACAAATAAGCTATCAAATATTTGTGTGCTACATAAAAAAACAGTCAGTATTTTCCTAATGTGGAAAATAATAAACTAGCTTGCACCCCTTGCATTGCGACATGGCTTTGTCTAGAAAACTTGAGTAAGAAAACTAGAGATGGGCGGGCTCGGTTTCCTGAAAACCAAACCCACCCGAACTTTGGGGAGCCAAGCCAGCTCGGTACTTTCACACTATTTTGGATTCCAAAACGAGGCAAAACGTCAATGTGACATCTTCAGGTCTCGCGAGTTTTGGAATCTATAAATACCGCCCTCCACAATGATCTAGTGCCATTTGAGAAAGGGATACAGAAGGGGTAGGATAGAGTGACAAAGAGCTCCATCAGCTCCATTGCTGAAATACTAATATACAAGTCCTTGCAGGCTTTTTGTCAGAATGTGCACCAATAAGTGTAGGGTCTAATATACACCCAAAGAGAAGAGCTGCATTGGTAATTATGTCATTGCTGAAATACAAATATACAAGTCCTTGCAGGCTTTTTTTCTGAATTTGCACCAAAAAGTATAGGGTTTTATATACACCCAAAGAGAAGAGCTGCGTTGGTAATTTTGTCATTGCTGAAATACAAATATACAAGTGCTTGCAGGCTTTTTTTCTGAATTTGCACCAATAAGTGTAGGGTGCTATATACACCCAAAGAGAAGAGCTGCGTTGGTAATTTTGTCATTTCTGAAATACAAATATACAAGTCCTTGCAGGCTTTGTATCTGAATTTGCAGGCAAATTCAGAGTTGTTATATAGGTAACAGACAAAGAGGAGTGCTCCATTGATTATAGTCATTGCTGAAATACAAATATATAGGTCCTTGCAGGCTTTTTTTCTGAATTTGAAGTGTTATATAGGTAACAGACAAAGTGAAGTGCTCAATTGCCAAGAGTCATTGCTGAAATAGAAATTATAGGGCTGGCTGGCTTGTTCTAAATCTGCAGTTACATTTTACTGTACCATAGCTCACTCAGAAACAGGAGTGGTGGCAGGGTTCAGTGCTGAAACAGAAATTGTAATAATAGGGCTGTCAGTGTTCTTCAAAGTCTCCAGTGACATTGTATTGTGCCATAGCTCATACAGAAACAGGAGGGGTGACATTGTTGTTGTCACTCTCCAGTCTCAGTCATGATGATACTAATCCCTCTACCTCATGTGCTAAAGCCTATGGTCAAGTGCATAGTGGTTTTAAGTCCGGGAAACAAAAATGTAAATAAAAAGCTTGTACCATTTTAAAGAAAAAAAAACCTCTCTAAAAATAGCTGAAAGTTTACTGTAGAAAAATATAAAATTGTCAAGATACCATTCTACCCAAAATATTACCAGGCATACCAGCATCAGGTAGCTCCCTTCTCTTAGCTAGATTTCAGTACCTGCAATCTACACTGTCATCATATTTACCCTCATCATTGTGTACATCTTCCTCAAACAATACAAATTCATCCCCGCTGGAATCCACCATCACAGAAGTCTGTGTACTTTGATGAAATTGGTGATAATAGCCTTCCTCATGGAATTTGTAGTTCATTTTATGGCAGAGCTGTCACGATTTTTGGGCAATTCTTTTACAGCAGAGCAAATGTCAAAATGTTGTGCTGACTCATCTGCATCTCCATGTTTCCAGCGGTGGATTCTCTCTTTCGCAGGTTTTCAACCACCTGGGATTTAGTCAAGACCAGCCTGAGGAGATCCGCTATCCGCGCCAAGAAGGTATATGACAAAAAGTGGAGGGCAGTTCCTCATCTAGCTCGGGGGGATAAGGTATGGTTTTCTACTCAGAACATTCGGCTGAAGGTTCCCAGTAAAATATTGGCTCCTAGATTCATCGGTCCCTTCCAGATTTCCAAAATCATCAATCCTGTGGCCTTCCTTATGCATACCCGATGTTTTTCATATCTCACTCCTAAAGCCTGTGGTTACCAACCAATTCTCTACTACTAAGAGACCACCACCTCCTGTCACAGTTCAAGAGCAGCCGGAGTACGAGATCAAGCAAATTTTGGACTCCCATCAATCCAGAGGGGTCTTACAGTTCCTGGTGGACTGAAGGGTTACAGCCCAGAGAAGCACTCTTGGGTGGTGGCTGCCAATATTCATGCTCCTCGTCTCCTCAAATATTTTCATAAAAAAATTCCTAACAGATCATGAGCATACATGAGCTGGGAGATGAGTAGTGTGGATCTGAGCAAGTACATGCTATGCCCTCCACCCCCCCCCCCCCTTCCCCAACCTCCTCCAGTACTAGGTAGGGGACATGGCCAGCAGGTGGGGACAATTTGAAGTGAGAAAAACAAAAACAGGGAAGCGATAGTAAATGGCCAAAGAGATATGTCCAGTCGCCATCACGGTGACGTAGTGGTTAGCACTTCTGCCTTACAGCACTGGGGTCATGAGTTCAATTCCCGACCATGGCCTTATCTGTGAGGAGTTTGTATGTTCTCCCCATGTTTGCGTGGGTTTCCTCTGGGTGCTCCGGTTTCCTCCCACACTCCAAAAACATACTGGTAGGGTAATTGGCTGCTAACAAATTGACCCTAGTCTGTCTCTGTGTGTGTGTTAGGGAATTTACACTGTAAGCCCCAATGGGGCAGGGACTGATGTGAGTGAGTTCTCTGTACAATGCTGCGGAATTAGTGGCGCTATATAAATAAATGGTGATGATGATGATGATTGTGGCCATAAAGTGTAATAGATTGAAGGTTTTTCTGACCTGTCTGTTTCCCCTCTATAGCTTCCCTGGAGAAGGGCATGAGAGCGGAGTCCATCCATGTGGAAAGCTTGCATTGCTATACAAAGTAAATACTATATGTTGTGTAATTGATGTTACGAGCCGCAGCGACCCGCCACTCGTCCTCCTTGCTTGCATCCCAGCTGTCATGGCAGCAGCCGGGACATCACTTCCTGTTCCTAGGTCCCGGCCGTCGTTGTGGCAACAGTCGGGACGCTCTCTCTGACAGCGCTGCTGCCTGACAGCCGGGCGCGCACAGATGTAGTTTTAAAATGAATTATGTATTAACAGCAAGGTGGCTAATTTATCGGCAGCACGTCCTCAATTCTGATTGGGCATTCTATGTATTTAAGGCAGGGAGGGCTTAGCCTCCCTGCTGGTTATAGCTTTCAGTTGCTGGCTACTGACATGCTCTCTTCTGTGCTAAATCCTAGATTGCTTTCTGTGTATGACCTTTGTCTTATGTTCCTGGACTTCTGATTATTTGCTTGTGACCCTGACATCTGGTTGTGACTGTGATACCCTTGTTTGCTATCGGCCCTGACCTTTGAACCCAACTTCGCTGATTGCTCCTGCCTTGTTCCTGACCACGTTGCCTGCTGTCATCACCTCCTATTCCTGTGCTGACGCATTACTCATAAGCTTGCACTAAGTTGAGTTTAGGACATGGGGGCATTTGAGTACCTGTGAGCATATCCAGCTCTACGGGAAAGGCGGCTACTATAGGTGCTTTGCCGATAGTTCTGTATGCTTCTGATACTAGCTGGTAGCCGTAATAATTGCAAGTCTGATATTTTAAGATGTATCGGTACAGTAAAAAAGAACTACATTAAACAAAATTATTTAGTGGAACACATTTTATTTTTAAATAGATAAAACTGTATTTTAAAAAAAAATTAAATCTTAAAAACCTTTATAAATCACAAAAATATCTTATTCAATAAATAAAGAATTTTTCAAATGAATAAATTATTATAATCGGTTGTCAGTTTGCACAATTGATATTGTGGTGGTGTAAGTACCAATATAATACTAATTTAGTTCACATGGAGTAGTCTTTGCTGGTGAAAGCTGGCAAAATGTACAGCTGTTAGGTCTACCCTTTATTATTACATTCCTTTGCCTATCAATGCAGTATTTCAAGGCACCTCGGAACTGTATTAAATTTCCCACAAATTGATGGCAAGCGAAGATAACATTGTACATACTTGTATTTTATAGTCCCCTATCCTTGCTAGTCGGGAGCGGCTGCATTACAGGACTGACTACTATGCACAGTGATTTCTGGGTTTTCTTGTAACCCTTTAACTGTAGGATGAGTTAGACAGTTTTGAGCTGCATTTAGAAGGTGAACCCATTTACACTTAGAGCAAAGGGTTTACGTTCAGCAATAAGAGATGTTGAATTATAAACTGCCCTATAGAGGAGATTAAGAGGGTAAAATAAGGGTCAGCCTGCTCTCATTGCCATTCTGCCACCCTAAGCCAGGCTTATGTAATCGTTACACAAGTATAGACCTCTGTTGTTGACACCCTGAGACAATCCTGCTTATTTTCACAATTCCCTAGACTCTGAATCCTGACAAATAGAGTGCATATAGTCCGTTGAGTAAATTAGTAGCAGTAAAATACAGAAGAGGGATTCCATACCATTCTACAAGTTAAACGGAGAAAGTATAGTTTTGTGAAAAGCTCCACAAACCCAATTTAACACTTCAACCTCCTAGTAAGAGGTTGTTGACCTTTTCTAGAGGTCATTTTGTGAAGGAAACTATTTCAAAACTATAAGACCTGCTGCAACTAGAAAACCAAGTCAAAATTAAAAAAAAGAATACAAGATTATATTATTGTATCATTGATTATACAGTATGACATTAAAAAGAATAGCCTGTAATTCACACAATTGACACAATTATTGTCCCGAACTTTTTAATGTACCTTTTTTATTTTAAGTTAGTAAGCTAAAAGCTGCATCCTTCATCCATTTTAGTTTTTTTCCCATTTCCTCTGGACGTGCCCTGATGTGAATTCAATGTGACACACACCAAACTCCACATGTCCCCGAGCTAGCATGGATGGCTCCGCTAATGTCACGTCCTAGTACATCATGCAGCACTGTCTCAATGGCTGAGCCCCTGACACATGTCAGAAACTTTTAAATATCTGCTCTTTTCTTAGTAACCTCCCCCTTCAAGACAAACACATACTTCTTCCTATTGCCACCCACCCAAGTCAAGATATACATGCAGGGCAGAGGGGGACTTGAGTGGGGCAGTTGGCATTTGATGACGGGCAGGGGCACTGCTGCCCATATTTTCCTCCCTCCTCTTCATCTGTCAAACACAGTTTCTTCCAAGCATATCAGACTACTGGCCAATGGGTTTTGTCAGGTCCGGACCCACGTACTAGTCAATTGCTTCCGACCTTAAGAAGAACAAGAAAAAAATTAAAGAAAAAAGACAGTGATTTATTTATTTGTGGTGAGGGAGGAGGTAGGGGGTTGTGAAATAAACAAGAAATGGGAAGAATTGCTATAAACAGCAGGCTATAGATGACCTTTTAGGATTCAGTGCTTTGAAAATTGATGCTTACAGTGCCATGCACAAAAGACCCTACAATTTCCCTGTTCTCATCAAGCTGGAATGATTTGGCATATAGAGCACATTGGGGGTTCTTTTAGTATTGCTGTGGATATTTGGAAGATTTAACATTTTTAGAGGTTAAATAAAAAGAAAGAAAAAAAACACACAATACAAAAATAACATGGTTTCCGGGGCTGTTCATTCTCTTACTAAAAACAAGAGGGTGATTTATGCAGCCAACTTGGCTCTGGCAGGTCGATAGCATAATTATGTTAAAGACCAAAATAGTTTAATCCAGTATCAGTTGTCATATATCTAAACATTTCCAGTATTTCACACAGAGTGATCATTGGACAATTGTAAATGTGAGTATAAAGCACTGTATACATTTAACAATATTGATGGTATAACTTGCTATTTTACACATTAACATACATAGTTCAGGTAACTGTTGCAGAGTCCCTTTCTTTATTATGCATTGTACACACTGGGCTCACAGGCTCACCTCCACCTCTAAACTCCAATATATTCATCATTATCATTGTTTATTTATATAGTGCCAACATATTCCGTAGCGCTTTACAAATGGGGACAAATACAGTAAGAAACAAACTGGGTAAAACAGACAAAGAGGTGAGAAGGCCCTGCTCGCAAACTTACAACCTATGGGATAATATGATCACTTGACATGCTCATGATATAATTCTATATGTAGCTTCAATCATTCTGTATTCATGCAATCTTGAGAACTATGCAAAACAATAATACAATTATTGATAGTATGTAAAATCCCAAAATTTTCTTAGACACTTAAACAATACATCCCACACAAATATTGTACATTAGTACTGTATTTTTGTTATATTATGTATACTTTATTTCCAACACAAAAGCTGTTTGTTTTTTGTTTTATTAACGGTCAGAAAAACAGATGGTCAGAAAAACAGAATACAGCAAAATCCAAATACAGTGGTACATAAAATTGTAGTGCAAAAAAGCAAAGACAATCTCCATTGGAAGAAAAAAAACAGTATTCAGTGAAAGTGTAGATATCACAAATGAAACACCGGGATTTTTTGTATTGTAAGAAAAGATCAGAGTGAGCGAAAGATGAGGCGAAGAAGGAAGAGATAAGAATCAGTTGAGGGAGAAGAGAGAAGGAACGAAGAGAAGAGTAGAGTGAGGATGGTGGAGGAAAAGAGGGGGAAATTAGGTGGTGTGGCAAAGAACCACCAAAAGATTGGGGGAGGTGGGCAAGAGAAGGGAGGGAAGAAAAAAAAAGAAAAAAAAAAGGGGGGGGGATCCTGGAATATGATTTATGTGAAAGGGGAGTGGTATTGATGGTAAGAAAAACAGGGATCCCAAACCTTGTTGAAGTTTTTAGAGGTGTTGTTAGTAGTGCTAGTCATAAATTCCATGCGGTGGCCCGGCCAAATTCTGGTAATAACTGAGGGAAGAAAAGGGGGGCCATGTGTTTCCAGTCAGAGGCATTTTGGCAAGTGGCAGCAGATATAATATGGCAGGCCAATTTGTTCTGGTGTTTAGAAGGGGAATCCGAGGGGCAGGAGGAAAAATTTCGGTTCTAGCGGGACATTGATCTAAATAATGGATTCTATCACTCTTTGACTTCTCACCAAAATAGGGTTAATTTCGAACAATCAAACTATATATGAAGAAATGAGCCAATGCTAGAGCATAAACGCCAACATCTGTCGGAGGCGTCTGGCAACATTTTGTGAAGGCGAGTAGGGACATAGTACCATCGAAACAGAAGTTTGTATACATTTTCTTTTATTCAAACACAGATTGAGCTAGAGGCAGCATTATCTCGAATTTCAGTCCAGTCTTCGTTGGTAGTCATTAGATCTATGGTGTAAAATCCGACATCGCAATCCTCGACATTAACCTATCATTCCCAACACATCTGTAATACTGACAACTTGAAAAAAAAGCCTTCAAACAAATCCAAGGACTGAACATGCCGGCAGCCTTCAGTGATGTCAGTTTCAAGGGACACACTGTGATTCCAGCTGTTAAGGTGGTAATTTAAGGAGGAGGCTTTGTAAACCACATTGTCCAGCCGCCTACTCCTTAAAGAACCCACAATATCCACAGCGACCCGTTCAAAGGGTTCTAATATGACGGGCATGGGAATGAGAGGTGCCCTCCCCACATCACCAGACTTCCTAACCAACTGGCACACATGGCAGGAGCGACAGTACTTGGCTATATCAGTCAGCATGCCCGGCCAGTAAAAATTGTGTACCAAACAAGCTTTAGTTCTGGCAACACCCAAATGTCTTGCTAGGGGAATCTCATGGCCCACATTCAGCAACCCTTCCCCATAGGTCTGTGGTACAACTAGCTGTCTGTCAACAATTACATCTGGATGCATACTAACTAACATTTTTCTCTCTGTACAAAAGGCTGTTTTCCCCAAAAATTCTATCTTGTTCACCTAACTAACCCTCCCCCTCACTGGTATCAGTGTGTTGCTCTGCTTTGAAAGTGTCACTTCTGAGCTGGTCAGTGTTGCACACAGCAGGAGGATGCCTGTTCTCACTCAGGTCACTGTTTGAGTCTGCAGCTTCTACAGGGAGGGAGGGGGTGCAGGGGGATTAGCTTGTAGTGAGCTTCCCTCCACACTTGCAGGGGTTAATGCACAGCTCCTCTGTGTCGCTCTCTACTGCTAAGACATTGGATACTGTTTCACACTTTGGGTCACCTTCAGAACTAGGCACATGTACATCGACCTGACTATCTAAAACATTAGCAGACATGGTATCACATTTAGGCACAATCACATACGTTTTGCCCTGATCAAATTCACAAACCAGTGGATTTAAAACATTAGTCTCTCTGGCAAGAATAATACCTTTAGTCACATTGGCACATTGGCAAATACCCCTGTTCTCTGCATCACATGTACCTGTAAATCTGCATGAATATTCTCTGCAGCACATGAAATTTCATTACATATTTTTGCACTCAGGTTATTCTGGTCAGCAGAGCCCACCTGGGAAAGAATAGGGTTAGTTTGCGTCAGTGCATCAGAAATGACATCACTTTCATTTATATAAGCAGCATGCATCCTTCCCAAATCAGTCCCCAACAGTACCATGGGAGGCAGATTGTCTAGTACCCCAACGTCTCGTGTTCCACTGAACAGATTCCCCATTCTAGGTACACTCTGGCTAAGGGTCTTTCCACGCTGTGTGCACTGGTGCTCCCCAACCCTTCTTCATCCCAGGAGCCCTGGTAATGGTGTACTTGTCGGCCAGGCAGTCAGCCTCTTGCGATGTCTTAGGGTCACAATCCACAACCAATTCTTTCACATCAGCTGGGCACAGTGAGAGAAACTGCTCCTGGAGAAAGAAATTCTTTAGTTTAATATAGGCCAATACCAGCAAACCCTCAATCCATTGATGCATCATGGTTGATAATTGTCCGGTATAGGTACCAGAGGGATAGCGCCTTGAGTCTCGGTACGTCCGTCTGTAAGCCTCAGGAGTTATGTTGAAATGAAGCAACAAGGCTTTGTTAATTGCGGCATAATCGCCATCCAGTTCCTGGGGAAGGTTTGCAAACACTTCCAAAGATTTCCCTCTCAGTCCAGGGGTTAAATAGCTGGCCCACTCACTGGGGCAGAGCACGAACCGTCGGCAAGTTCTTTGAAATATCCTCAGGAACTTATCAAGGTCGCCGTCTTTGGGAATTGGTCATGACTGGGTTTTTCCCTACCCGGGCCTTGATCTGCCAACTGGCTGCTGAGCCTGGCTAGCTCTGGCTGGTGTTCACTTTCAGCTTGTCGCATTGCGTCTCCCTGTATGCAGCGGTTTGTCGCTCAGCAGCCTCCCTGTCTGCGCAGCGTTCAGCAACATCTTGGAGTTGCTGGATCAGTCACAGTGATGTTGTCGAGTCTGCATTCTTCAACTGTTTAAGAGCAGTGTAAAAGTAACTGTCCAAGATAGACTCCCCACTTGATTCAACAGAGGTATTTGTGGTAATGTCCAGTGCTCACTGCTATCCCTGAGATATGTCTGGCATCTCAGAGGGCATGATTCTCACCCACCTCTGTACGTTCTGCCCGGCTGGTCAGGTCCACATCCTCTGCATACACAAACTCCTCAGAGATGCTTATCTGTCCCTGTGCCTGGCTAATTTCTAAAGACTCTTTGTCAATTGCACAGGTCACTTAGGTCAGTCACCAAAGCACACTTTGAAAGGTCACATATTATATACACATTGTCTTAAATCATCATCATCACCATTTATTTATATAACGCCACTAATTCCGCAGCGCTGTACACGCTCACTCACATCAGTCCCTGCCCCATTGGGGCTTACAATCTAAATTCCCAAACACACGCACACATGCAGAAAAAGACACACACACAGACAGATGGACACAGACTAGGGTCAATTTTGTTAGCAGCCAATTAACCTACCAATATGTTTTTGGACTGTGGGAGGAAACCGGAGCACCCGGAGGAAACCCACGCAAACACGGGGAGAATATTAAGGGAAAATAGCAATAATATATAATCCTCACTGGGAGTCTTAAGGAATGGGTGAGAAAGAAAGGGAAGCTATAACTAATTATCACAGTGTAAAATGTGTATTGCAATAAGGTCTCATACATTTAATTCAGACTATTATGGTACTAATGCAATTAGTGCACTGCCCTATTGGATACAGACACGTGACAGCGCAAATATTGTGGTGGATTTGACTTCATGATGGTGCATAGAAGGCCCAACACAGTTTTTCTTTTTTAAACCCTTTATCTTTTAACTGCAACAATTACAGGGAATTGGAGGAAAAAATACACACAACTGTACTACAAAGATCACGTATGAAAAGAAAAGAAACTCTTTGTAGAATACAAACAAAGCGTAGCTATTTAAACCCCATTCAATGCCAGAATGTTAGGTCTTATCTGCTCTAGCTTCCCCTGCTGTTTAATCATTTCTGTGAATTGACTTTGTTTCCCTTTCAATTTGAACCTGTGGCTTCGACCCCGACTTCGGCTTGTCTGTCGTTTGTACCCTGTGCTTGTGACCTTGACCTAAAGCTTGCATCTGACTCTGATTTTGCCTACTGAATTGGTGCCTCCCTCCTGACATCTTTTTAGAGCTAGTCATGTAAGGTGGCAGCTAGAGGTCCGTGACAAGCAGACTCCCCAGCAGCAAAGTCCACACACCTTGCAACAGTGCGAAATTTTCAATATTCATTGTTGAAAATCACAGTGATACATAATGAAATACTGCTGCAATTTACAATGAAGGGGCTGCTCTGGAGCCCAGATGAAGACCTACATCTTCCACAAAGCGTTTTGCCTCCTCACCAGCAACAGAATGCATCTGACAAATGAAGGAAGTGCTATCAGCATGTGCAAAGCACTGTGATGGATTCAGCGAAGCTGGAGAGGCTTCAGCTGGAGCCCATTGTTACAAAGCTTTTTACAGCTTAATAAATTGACTAATGCAGCTGTCCCCATAGAGGTCTACAGGAACAGTGTAGAGGTCTACAGGATCAGCGTTAAACACTGGTAATTAGGTTAAGACTTGAGGAATCTCTGATTTCTTTGATGTTAACCCTTTGCTAAATAAGAAAAAAACAATGAAAGAGCCTTTGCCAGAGTTTATGTCTGCATTTGTTGGCTCTTCACCACTTGTTAAATAGACTCCATAGCCTGATACTAAGCTTACCACTAACATCTACATTGTCTTTAGATTTGGTTGTTTTATGTATTTTTTATGTTTGTGATGTTTTAGACTGGCCTAACATATCTGGCTACACACATAAAACATGATAATTGTTATAATTGTTTGTGACAAGTAAATGTTACAAATAGTAATATATAAAATCAGAATCATGATTAAATATAAAATGTTTGAAAAACCAACATCAATTACAGCACGTTTATTTTATAATTAAAATATAATTCGCAAATTAAAAATAATATCAATTGCACTTAGTTTAAGAGTTTTCCATTTTTAGATCAAAAGTTTACATGAAACATCCAGCCTGGTATCGTTCTTCATACGCTGGTTTCTAAATGACAGGTTAAGAGGTTTCCTGCCACTATTTGTCTTTTAACATCTTGTGTAATTAGGTTAATTTTCATTGAAACACTTAAAACAGTACTCATTAAAATGGAGAACAAGAGTATGGTAAGAAGCTCAAATTAATCATGAGAGTGAGCTACTATAATGTCGTTAATAAGTGCCAGTTTTGGTAGTGGATCTTCATCGAAATGCGACTGGAATGTGCAAAATGTGTCTAGCTCAGGGCTGTTGCAAAAAGGGTGTCTTTTTTTATGGAAATGATCATGGGCCCTCAGCACCCCTTCGTCCAGAATTTCATTAATCTTGCTCCACCAAATGAAATCCAATTTTTGCACAACTCTACACAATTAAGTGCACTTGTGTATCTAAACGATCCCCTGAGGAAATTCGCTCAGTGAATGAAACGCGTTGATGTCAGACCGGAAGGAAGCACTGTGTATTCCACCATGGAACGCATGCCACATACCGCCCGAACTATCTCCCTCTCTCCGTTTGCGAGCTGCCGCTCTAATACCATCAGGACATCCCCAATACCTCCTCTGCTACCCAAATCAAGACTATCACGCTCCAGGACATTGTTTGGATTCATCCAATCAGACGCTGGCTCCAAGGATAGTAAGGTTGGTTATAGACTGATCCATCCATACAGCCTCCTACGCATGTTTCCAAGCAACTCCAGGCGACTATTTTAATTAATTATATGTTGGACATTTCACTCTGGACTTTATCTGATAGGATACTTATTTTGTATCAGTGACACGAGTGTTTATCTATTTACTGTGTTATTTTATTCTATACGTTATGTTGTATCAGGTATACAGGTTTCTGCTATTTCAATATTAAAAGCATGTATTATTTTAATTGTTTCCCATAGCTATCTTTGAATCCACAGTTATACAATTGATACACAAGTTAGAGTATTTAATTATCAGCATATTACTGGACATATTTATAAGATTCAACCGCATTATAATACTCTTCCTGATTGGCATTCCAATACTTATTAAAATCTTCACTATAGGCAATTGAGCGCTTACTTTACCACCATTGCACTTGTGTATCTACCCTGTACTTTGCAAGGAATACCCTCACTTCATTAAACTCCTCCCATTGGTTGGGGTACTGGACTCACCTTTACAAATCAAGGCCACAGCATCTCCATAGAGGATTAGTATTGAGCATTGGAGATCCTGGAGGATAGGTGAATGAATGTGTGGAGGGGAAGAGGCGTGACAAAATGCATCATTTTGGCCCTGCCCCGCATTGCAATGGTTTCATTTCATCACAGGGAGCAAAATTAAAATGATGGAACTAACTGTGAAATGCGTCATGGAGGACCCCGCTCATTTCAATAGAAAATGGTGACAATGTGGTAGAATGGGAGACCTTCCCAGACATTCTGGGAGAGTGAGCAAGTATGGCAGGAGGGTTTTGCACAGGGTTACCTATGTGGCTTACTGGCCATGTGTAGAACTCTACATTTTAGAATGTACTTAATTTCTGTTCTGTTTGCTTTTTCTTTTCCAATTTTATTTTTGTTTAATTTGGTTTACATTATGAAATCAACTACACCACTCTAAACAAAAGAACTTTGTGGAATCTACACAAAGTGCATTATTGTATGCATTATTGTACTAGCCGGGTGAAATAAATGGCTTTGCAAAATCACCTATCAACCCCTAGCCTCACCTCTGTAGGAATTGTATTTTCATAAGATGTAATGACATCTTCCGTAAGCTTCTGAAGTATAGCATGTGACAGGTAGGCTAATTAAGTAATGCAGTAGCTTGGTTTCTGGCAAACATACCTGGAAGGGATTGTTGTTTGATAGGAATATTCTTCCTGCTGAAAAGTTATGTAAAGGGTTAGCAGACTGTATGACATGGGATGGTTGAGCCCTTTTGACCATATTCTCTGTCCTCCCTTAATTTCCCTGACAGTGTGACCAGAACTGAGGGATCAGCCTTTTCACAAGCTCTCAAAGAGCGTATATTTCTGTGGGCAAAGTAAGTCCCAGTCATGTTTGTTTCACAAGAAATCACCATCACACTGACAAACTGAACTCTCATCTCAGTCTCCTCTATGGCACAATTTCCTCCTATTTCCTCCATTGCATACACAATGAAACAAGTCTCTGTATAGTTTATTCATGTATTTGCGTGACCAGGGAAAAAGGATGATTATGTAAAACAAATCTTCTCAAGTCATTAAAATAACCACCACAACATATCCAACTTATCTGTTCAAACTGTAGGGATACATTCTGTGCTGCTACACTGGAAGTGAACAAGTTAAAGTGATACTATTTTATTGAATAAAGTGACAATATTTTTTTACTGAGGTTTTTGAAACCAATAACTAGTTTTACTAATTCTTTCAAAAACATCAGATCACTTTGGGCACGCCTGGTTGGCAGATAACTGTTATAGGAGTGTGGGGCCTATTTATTAAGCCTTGAAACAGATATTTCCGGTGTTGTACGAATTATCGTCTCTGACAAAGCCGACACACTTAAGCTCTACAAATTAACCCCCGAATGCAATAACATCAATAGTATGAGAATGTAGACTTACTATATAGCAGGCAGTCATTCTGTATGGCAGCTGTAACGCGCTACATATCTAAAATGCGACTGTGGGAAAGATCTAAATAAAGAAATGATGTCCTTTTTAATAGACTGAGTGCAAATGCGGCTTTTAAAGCGACAATGGCCGGCCCCACCGCCTGTATAATGTAAGTAAGACTCTCCTCTGGTCTACAAACTTTCAAGCGTTCTCTGAAAACCTACCTCTTCAGACAAGCTTATAATATTCCTCAGTCATCCTCTTAACCTCGCTACCTTTAGCCTTATACACAATTTTACACAAGACAATTACCCCCTGACCAACATTGTTGTGTGACGGGATCATTTAGCTTATGAGTCACTTTTACCTTTGCAGTCTGGCTGGGCCAAAATGCAAAATGTAGACTTAACCTCATGTGTCAATCTCCCATTGTCCCATAGACTGTAAGCTTGCGAGCAGGGCCTTCTCACCTCTTTGTCTGTTTTACCCAGTTTGTTTATTAGTTTACTATGTTTGTCCCCAATTGTAAAGCGCTACGGAATATGTTGGCGCTATATAAATAAATGATGATGATGATACAGGCGGTGGGTCCGCCTGTATTACATTATACATTAGATAGATCTTTCTCACAGTCGCATTTTAGATCTGAAGATCGTTACAGTTGCCGGACAGAATGGCTGCCTGCTATATGGTAAGTCTACATTCTCATACTATCAATGTTATTGCTTTCTGGGTTAATTTGTAGTGTTTAACTGTGTCGGCTTTGTCAGAGCTGATGACACCACTGCCACCGGATATTTCTGCATGGTTTAAGCATAATTTAGTATCCTAGTTATTTAACAAAAGCCTAATGCAGGAGATAATATAGATAGCTCCTGCATTAGGCTAAGTATCACATTATACTGCAGTCCCCATAATTCTGTACGGGCCAATTTATCAAGCTCCAAAAAGCCTAGCTGAAGATAACGTTAGCTGTTCTGCCCAATGTCAAAAGTATCACAGGAGAGGGATTTTTGGGTCCCTCTCCGGCAGGCTTCGTGCTCTCCTCTCCGTTAAATACCGAAAATGGCTCTGTGCATGCGCATTAAAGACATGGCTCAGATCCTGGAGATGTTGGTATAGTTAAATCACTGCCAGGACAACTTCTTATTGAATGCGCTGTCCCAGCATGATTTTTTGATAAATTACTGCAGTAAATCATACTTTATCGTTGCGATAAGGGATGATAATTAACAGAGGGGGGAGATGCGGCCATTAATAAATAGGCACCTGTGTGAGTGTACAAGTTCCAACCACAATAACAGGCCTGCATTGACATGAATGACAAATGGCTGGATCTGTGATATTTAGCAGCTCACGTGGCAGAATAGGCATGTGTAAGGCTAGCATAACATACAGATCTAAGTAAACAACTAGAGGCTAAATTAGACTGGAAAAAAACACTTATTATTTACAAAAACTTACTAAAGTATGAAATATATTATAGGGAACTTACATAACATAACATTTATTTATACAGCACCAATTATATTAGGCAGTGCTGCACAGAAAAAAATTGAATCATCTACCTCAATGGAACTTACACTCTAAATTCCCTAATACACACACACTTATAACCTAACAGTATGTTTTTGGACTGTGTGAGGAAACCGAAGCCCTTGGAGAAAACTCCACGCAATCACAGGGAGAACATATGAACCCCACACAGGGCCTTCGTTGGTTTGAACCCATGACCCAGGCACTATGAGGTAGCAATGCTATCCACTGTGCCACCGCTGTAGATGCCAGTAGGTGATGACAATTGTAGTACATAACAGTGTTGTGGCCAGTGAGCAGGATGCACGTTGGCACAGTGGTCAGCATAGCTGCCTTACAACTCTGGGGCCATGGGGTCTACTCTGACCAGGTCACCATCTGTCTGTAAATTCTGTGTTCGTCTAGGTTTCATCTGGGTGGTCAAGTTTCCCAATTCATAACCTGATAGGCTAATTGGCTTCTGAAGGAAGTAACCAGAATGGGAGTTTGTGTGGTAGAGAATTTGTATGGTAAAACAGTCTCTTAAACAGCTATGTAATATGTTGGTGCTATACAAGGGATAATATTAATGCAGCTTTTAAATACTTTAGTGATATTAGCACATTACAAAATTACATTTTTATTATCCTGTAGTTATACACCGCCTACATATTACACAGCGCTTTACAGAGTATACTGAATCATTCACATCAGTCCCTGCCCCAGTAGAACTTACAATCTATATTCCCTACCACATAAACACACACCACACACACAAACACGGGTTAATTTTGTCAGAAGCCAATTAACCAATCAATTTGTTTTCAGTGTGTGATAGACAACCAGAGCACTTGGAGGATACCCACGAAAACAAAGGGACAACATACAAACGCCACACAAATAAAGTGTCCTCGACACGGGGAGAACATACATAGTCCACACAGATAAAATGCCCTGGACAGGATCAAACCCACGGTCTCAGTGCTGTGAGGCAGCAATGCTGACCACTTTGAGACCCTGCCAGCATGTTGGTATATCTGTATGACCTATACACAAACATTTAGCAAATATAATTTTTCTACTCGGAATGCAAGGTGTAGATGCCATTATCTGTGGTCTGTAGGACTGGATGATCACTCCTCCTGTCCAGGACCAGTCCAGCAATGCAGCTGTCAATCACAGTACTGGACATCAAACACTTTAGGCAAACCTGTCAATCATCGATCCAGATTTCCAGCACAATGTGGTGACTGATTCTGACAGCCAAAGAAATCAGTCAGGAGAGAGCACTCTATGTTATTATATTGCACTTGTATTACACATGGACAAGCTACAGCAACAAATTATACATTTCTGGTTGTTCTGAGGGGCAATCACAATTAACAGTAGGGGATTATGAGACTAGACCCAGGACTGTATTTAACGCTGCTGCCCTTTGCACTTTGAACAAATACACTCTAAATTAGTAATTGTAAAGAATACACAATCCTATATCTCTATTGAATATTCCCTCTATTATTTTGGTTGAAAAAAAAAGATAAAACGAAGATAAATGTATGGTTAGGTTTTCTATATGGGAAAGAAAAAAAAGAATCTCTCTTAAAAAGTAAATTTTATTTTCTATCAAACAAAAGGAAAATCTCAAACTTATAGTTCAAATGATAGTATATCAAGTTACCACCCCACTCAGAAAGGATAAACTCTTTCACTTGATGCGCAATTTCCTCCGACACTCCCATTTTAAAGAAAGCGAGATAAGGAACATATTCACTTTGCTGGTTCAGGAAATTGGTCAAAGCTGGTCATCGCGAATGAATCTGTTGCCTTCTGAGTGTTTCCCATAGTAAACGTAGCGGCATTTCCCTGCAACTCCTGGAACACAAAAAAGAACAGATGTGATAATCTCACAGTCATACAATGGCATAATGCACTTGATTTTTACACTTTATTAGAGCTCTCATCATTTAAGAACAACAACCTTGGACACCCTTCTCTTCAGTCACCAGTGGATGCCCCTTGTCAGCTGCATATTCCTGGGTGTTAGTCAAATATAGGTTTCGAAATTAGATATATATTTATTTATATATATATATATATATATATATATATATATATATATATATACATATATATATATACATATATATATATACATATATATATATATATATATATATATATATATACATACATACACATACATACATATTACACACACTGTTCAGCCACAGCCTTAAAACCACAGAAGTGAAGTAAATAACATTGATTATCCTGTTACAATGACACCTGTCAAGGACTGTTATATATTAGGCAGCAAGTGGACAGTCAGTTCTTGTAGTTGAAGTATTTTAAGCAGGAAAAATGTGCAAGCGTAAGGAGGACCTGAGAGACTTTGACAAGGGCCCGATTGTGTTGGTTAGATGACTGGGTCAGAGCATCTCCAAAATTGCAGGTCTTGTGGGGTGTTCCCAGCATGCAGTGGTTAGTACCTATCAAAAGTGGTTCAAGGAAGGACAACCGGTGACAGGGTCATGGGTGCCCAAGGCTGACTGATGCTCGTGGAGAGTAAAGACTAGCCCGTCTGGTTCAATCCCACAGTGGAGTTACTGTAGCACAAATTGCTGAAAAAGTTAATGCTGGCTATGATAGAAAGGTGTCAGAACACACAGTGCTGTGTAGCCACAGACGGTCAGAGCGCCCCTGTTCACCACCAAAAGTGTCTACAATGGGCATATGTGTGCCAAAACTGGACCATGGAGCAGTTGGAAGAATGTGGCCTGGTCCGATGAATCACATTTTCTTTTACATCATGTGGTGAGCAGATTGCGTGTGTTTCGTTGACATGGGGAAAAGATACCACCACTATGCACTATGGGAAGAAAGCAGCCGGCGGAGGTAGTGTGATGCTCTGGGTAATTTTCTGTTGGGAGACCGTGGGACCTGGCATTCATGTGGATGTTACTTTGACATGTGCCAACTACTAAAACATTGCTGCAGACCAAGTATAACCCTTTATGACAATGGTATTACCTGATGGCAGTGGCCTCCTTCAGCAGGATAATGCTTCCTGCCACACTGCAAAAATTGTTTAGGAATGGTTTAAGGAACATGCCAAAGAGTTTTGTTAGGTCTTCTCAAAGTAAATAACCTTAATTTACTAACAAGACAACCATTCTTATAGCACTCTCATATTGTTGTATGTCTTTCTTATAGACAGTTGATCAAACCTGTACCCCATATTCTAACCAGAAACAAACATCGGTGGAACTATTGAAAAATTGCATGGTGCGCTTCACAGCACTTCTGTGGTGTTGTCAACTCCTTTTATTTAACATAAAACAGTCAATTTAACACATACCAGATATAAAAAATACAGCACTTTATTGCACAGTTTTAAAACATGAACCTAAGCCAAGTCCCAACACAATTAGTCATTCTGGATTTTTTTACAAAATGGTTTGACACATAAATCAGCAAATACGAATAGAAAGAAATACCAATCATTATAAAGAAAGTGTGTGTGATGCACCAATAATCATATAGGAAGCTTTAGCAAATCTACCCAAAGAGCAAGTGTTCATTTCCATCAATAAAATGTTGAAAATCTCAATTGGCACAAAACAACTCTGTAATTAAAAATTAAACAAAATGGGATTTTGGACTTTTCTTGCGCTGCTCCATTTGTCCTCCATTATCTAGGAAGTCAGTATGTATGCTTTCGGAGCTTCTACTAGGAATTGATTATCCGTATTGTTTAGTAGTGGTTTAAGCGTTGTCACCACGTGGTTCTCTACATATCACCGCACATGTAAAGCACACATGTGAACAAAGGCGCGCTAACTACATGGCCAAGGACCAATCACTGGTTCCTGTTCCTAAAACTGAACTTTCCGTCTATCAATGATAGCCAGTGGAAGTCATGTATGAGGCATTGGTCACCATGCCCTCTGGGCCCAGTCTCAATTGTGAACTTTGTATTTCTGTAGATTTGCCACTTCGTATGCACCTGTCCTTAATCAATTACAGCAAACATAACATTGGGCTGTAACGTCTCTCAAAGCGACAGATATAAAGCAAGTGTGCAACTGCATATCAAAAGGAGTTCAGAACAGAAAACATTGATTTGATAGATCTTGAATAAAAAGTACTACACAGAGCCACCCTGAAAGTTAAATGATAGCTATAATCAGAGGAGACACTGTCAAAAATATAGGAGCTGTGCAGTGACAGAAAGCAGAGCATCTGACAAAGATACTGGTGCAAGTATTCGCCTCAACCAATCACATCACTAATAAGAGGTGACAACACTTCCCAGCCAGTGTCTTAAAGTTCTCTCTTCATTTATTCAAACTCCCCTCATCACAAACGTCATTCCAAATACGGCTGCTGGGAGGCAGCTATGCTGGAGACATGGTAATAGATAACTGGAATCCACTGCACCCTATGTGCTTGTCAGAAGTGCTCTCAGCTTCTCTAGTTTAAGGACATAGAGCACAAATAAACATATTGTTAAAGAGGTTGGCAATATATCATATCAGAAGAGGCCCAGCAACTAAAGTGAGAATAACTCAGACCAGGGTGCAACTAGCAATCACCGGGTTCTATAACAAGAACACGTTTGTTTTGGATGGAGGGGGGGGGACGACGACTTGTATCTACTTACCATTCCAGAGGACCCTGCTCTTCCAAGCAAATGTGCGCCAAAAACAGACGTCGCACTTTGGCTTATCGCTGTGTCATAAATAGTCAACATAAGATGCGATCATACTAGATAATTATACTTATCATTATATGTGAGACAAACAAAAGATCTGGATCGAAAAGATCCTTACGAAAAACACTTATGATTGAAAACAAATGTATTGGAGTGTGTGCGGACAGACCACACACTTAATAACTAATTAAGTGTTCGGCCATCTGAGGAGATTTTTCTGTGCAACAGATGTTCAATGGACAGTTTGTGGATTTCCATTAAAATTCATAAAATCGCTGCATGTGTAGGTACATTTGGCGATGACATGTTGACAGAGCAACATGACATAGGTAATTGGTAGTTCCTATCTGTGTGAAAAAAAATACCATAAACAAACATAAAACATACTGTTACTTATAATTAGCAGAAACCAATTTTGTGTTGTGCTAACAATAAAAAATTATTTTTATTGAATATCACTAAAGATTCCTATATGGTTTCATATGCTATTATTTGCTGGATTGCGCTTGAAGGGATAGTTTATCAAGCAGGTTTATTGGAAAGGCCTCAGGTATGTGCCAGTCAGTTCTGATCTCTGCATTTTAGGAGCCGGACTCTGAAACCTCAGCGACTGGAGGTGGTGTGAAAGATGTAAGTGTGAGTTAGCTGTCGCCTTGCATTACATTCTCATAAGATGTTTGCCCAGTTGTGGAACAGATGACAGATTCGGAGGGAGAAGGATAGCTCAGATGCCAACACTTGCCTTAGGAATGAGGTGTGGGCTTGATGGTAGCTTAAGATTCACTATACAGAGAAAAACAATATTTCAGCTGGTAGTTGAGATTGGTAGAAAAATGTATTTCCAATGATCAGGCTGTAAAACTAGACTGTAGCACCAGGGCACCCCGCTGACTGATACTAAAGTCCAGATAATCTCTTTCCATTTTCCCAAAACTATGCTCACTGTGACAATACTGGCAGCAAAAAGAGAGCAGGGAGTTCTCTGTGTGACAGTACATGAGAAATCAATGGTGACATGACATGAGAGGAGGCGGGTGAAGTGTGGAGTGAGGGATCTCTGGGGACACATCACACACACCACAGGACACAGGACACTGATGTGGACTTAAAACAAAGATAAGTTGTTACCAGCATATTGTAACAGGGATAGGAAATGGAGTAAGGCAATTACACAGCTGGTGAGCAGTATATGTGGAATAACAGACAAGCATTTATCTGTAATAACCGTTATAACACCAGGAAGGTATTCCACCTTCCTGGTGTCAATGAACTATTTTGCCATAGGTTGAAAACTAGACCATATGACTATTTTGTTTTCAATAAACATACCTCCAGTTATCGGTTTGGTTTGTTTACTCTGAGCCTGTTAAGCATACAGGGATAATTTACTATGTTCAGAAAAAATGCATTAACCAAATTTTTGTCTCACATACATATTTAATTTGGAAACGTTTTTGTAATCTATGGAATTGTCATGTTTGGGCATAAGAAAAATAAAATAAATACTAGTGTAATAAACAGACAGTAATAGCACTAGTGCTATCCTTCAAGGTGAAGAAATGAGACATGCAAATTACTAGGTACACAACTTACAATCACTTTTAACATCCTGGCTATAGTCGCATACCCATTTATAAATTTGTAATACTCTTTCATAAAGTGAAAACCTGTACGTTAGTAGTAACTAATGCATAAATAAACACGCTATACAACTGCCTGTTGGCTACAAACAATAACATAGCCCTGGTCTCTGACTTCCATTCTTAAAGACGCCTGCACAGATGTAAAACACAAGATATAACATCTCATCCCCTGACCCTATCTGCTTTTCTGCTGCTTCCAAGATGTAATATGACCTTAAATTGAGTCTACTTACTATTCATGTATTCCTGACTCAGGGACTATTAACCTGATTGCACTTAACGTGAATAGGGAAGAGCGCTATTAGGTGCGGAGTGACATAAAGGCCTGTCGGGATTGCTTTTAGTGATCAGGTTACTAGCAGTGATTTACTTTTTAACTCTTTCACGTCAACAGGCGCAGATGTTAGCTATTTTCAAATGATTGGTCTATGTATGTTATTAAATTAGAATTATTATTGTTAAAAAAGTAGAAATGTACCGAAAATGATTTATTTTCCATTGCTATTTTTTACTACAAGGAGTATTTTGATGCAATGGGTAAAGATTCAAGTTTTCTTTATTGGTATCTTAGCTTGAAAAGATACATACTAAAAGTGTAAAGATAAAGCATGCTTGCCGTCTCTCCCGGAATGTCTGGGAGGCTCCTGAATTTCGGGGAGACCTCCCGGAAAAGCATGGAATTACACAACAGGAGCAGGATTTCTGGAGGGGATATAATAAAACTCAATGGGCTCTGAACTGTATTAATAATGTCACAAAGAAGCAGATATGTTCTGTTATTCGGTGGTATTCGTTTAACCGACGGTATTTACACCGACAACGACGAGACCTGCGAAAAAAAACCTGATAACTCAACAATATAATACAGACTTACCTGGAAAACGACAAAGCAGATTTGCGAAGAGAGCGGCATGCTGACAGCTAGAAGTTTCGATGGCAGAGCTGGCCGGCACTTCATGATGAGGTCACTTTCAAAAGCGACCTAGAGGAATGTGCATTTAAAGCGGCAATATGAGGACCCCACAACTACACACTTTAATGTAGTTTTCCAGGTAAATCTGTATTATATTGTTGTCATTTTTACAGTTATCGGGATTTTTTGGCAGGTCTCGTCGTTGTCGGTGTAAATGCCATCGGTTAAACGTACCCAACCCCTGTTATTAACGTTGGTTCTGTTGTCATCATCTTGGGATGGTCGATAAGAAATTAAAAGAAAAAAATGCTTTATTCTTTGAATTATTTTGACTTTTTTAATATTTTAACCTAATTTTTAACAATGTATTGTATTATTTTTCTCTCATTAATGAAACCGAAAGCCCGAGTGTGGACTCTCAGTTTCACTGCGCAGACATGAGGTGGTTAGCTAGGGCAGGCATGTGCATATCTCTTGAGACTAGACCAACAAAGTGGTAAGTGAACCCTTACCATTCCAGGTCAGTATTGTAGAGGCAGCTATTTCGAAATAATTTATAGGTAATTTGATCCAATTGTTTTATAACACTTTGCTCCCTAGCTGGTCTGGATCCTGAACACTTACTACTCTCCCGGACTCCTGGAAGAGTAGTCAAACCTCCTGGGCCCTATAAAATGGTGAAATTCACGGCATTGAATAGCGGGGCTGGGGGGGGGTTTAATCATGTCATGAAGCCCCACCCCTGCTATTCAATACCTTGAATTTCTGTATTTTATGGTAGGGGCGGGGCTATAGTGATGTAATTACGCTGTCACGCCCCCTCCTACCCTCTGTCACATGATCTGTACTCCGATCTCCCAGAGTACAGATTTAAAAAGTAGGCAAGTATGGTTAAACAGCTGCAGATCACAGCAACTGGGCATCTCTACGTTTATTCCCACTACTACAGTAGGCCAATAGATAGATACAAATGAAAGTTAGAGGCAGGACTAGTTTTATTTTGATGAACAAATATTTATTTAAATGCAGATGAAATGGGCTCTATAAATAAGACAGGTTCTTAGGGATCTGCTGGGGACTTATTTTAAAAAACTGATTGATGTAAAATTGAAAAAAAAGAAAGATGTTTTCACTAGGATGTGGGTGTTATATTTGATTGAGTATGTGCTGCCAGAATACAGTGGGTTAAAACTGCTCTTTCCCTGTAAACATGATAATGCTCTTGTTTAAAAAGTGGTCACATAAACAAGCACTTCAATCACTGAATATGCCAGTGAGGAATATAGGAATGTGCTAGTTGTTTAAATAAAAAGAGATGAAGAGACAGAGAAACACAAGACAGGAAATAGAAAGAATGAGGAGGGAAAGAGACAGAATGAAAAGATAAAAGAAGAAAGAAACATTCTGGCAAGACAGAGATCTGGAGACAGTTGGAAATAAATTTGCCTGGAGGGTGATAGGAAGAGAGATGTGAAGTTTTAATCCCTGGCCAGGAGCATGATCCAGAAATGTTCAGTATAAACTAGCGGGCAGCTGATGTATGATTTGGTGCAGCTTGTTAGAAATTTAGTTCAAGGCGCATCCAGCAGCTGGGAAAGAACAAAAAACAAACACATGGGAGAGCCTCAAAAAAATGAGGACTTGGGAGTGAAGAGCGCTAAGGGTTAATGTCCTCCTGTGGGTGTGGGGGGTACAGCAAATTGCCCAGAGTTTTACTAAAAGGCTACTAATCTTCTAAAATTGGGAAAATGGATTGAGGAAGGGTAAATAGAAATAATACAGTTGCAATTCAAGTTTTTAGTAGTTCCCAAGTGTGAAAAAAACACTTATTTTGAAAATATTGAGCCTTTTTTTCATCATCAACATTTATTTATAAAGCGCTAGTAAATTCTGTAGCACTTTATAATTGGGAACAAACAGGGTAATACAGACAGACAGAGGTAAGAGGGCCCTGCTCGCAAGCTTACAATCTATAGGACAATGAAAGTTGGATACATGAGGTTAAATCTACATATTGCATTTAAGTCCAGCCAGAGTGCAAAGGTAAAAAGTGATTTATGATCCAATCATACAGCAATATTGGTCAGGGGGTCAGAGGGCTGTTATCTTGTGTGAATTGTTTAAAGGGTTGTAATAGGGTAACCTGGTAAGGTTAAGAGGGTGGTTAAGGAATATTATAAGCTTGTCTGAAGAGGTGGGTTTTCTAAAAATGCTTGAAGGTTTGTAGACCAGATGAAACTCTTATTGTGCAAGGGAGGGAATTCCAGAAAGTGGGTGCAGCCCAAAAAAGTACTGTGACCGGGAATGGGATGATTTAATGAAAGTGGATGAGAGATGCAGATCTTGTGCAGAACACAGACGTCAAATTGGGAGATATTTTGAGACAAGGGAGGAGATATATTTGGTGCAGTTGTGTTGATGGCCTTGTAGGTTAGTAGAGTTAGGAGAAGATTAAGCTAACGGGTGCAAATGTGCACCTGGTCAAAGCTACAAGGGGTGCAGATCCTATTGTTTTTTGCATTCCAGGAAATTCTGCCTACATTTACATGCAGCACACACATACAGGCCAGATTCATTTTATACTGTGATTTAGAGCTAAGCTAGGACACTGCGTTCTCTAAACTCTAAATCTGTTCACTCAGTTAAATTTCCTCCCCTGCAGTGCAACATGTAACACCTTCCAGATGAATTTACTCCGAACTCTAAATGAGGTCCACTATGTATTGCACCACTCACTATAGTTCGTTAAACCAGCATACTTTTGTAAGAGATGATTCTTTATAAACGTATTGCTCTGTAAAGTTAAACAAACAGCTTACCAGGGTTCATAATTTGGGTACTGAGTGGTATATGATATAGCAGTTTAAAATTCATACTATGTATGTAATGTAGAACATGAAGTTGTTTATGACCATGATTAATTTTTGTAAGGGTCTGGAGGGCCTATTTTATAATGTAGGTGAACCAGATAAAAATGACCAAATCAATGATCAATCTTGTGCAGTATGTGCACAGACAGAAATGTTCTTATGTTGTGACTTCTTTCTCAAAATACTATTGACTGGTGTTCACATTATATGCTAATGTACAGCTTCGTTAATGTAATGAATTTTATGTGATGGTGATAGAGGGGCAAGAAAAAAATGCCATTTCAGTTCTGATATATACAAACCCTAGTCGGGGGTTTGTAAGTGTATCATAAGCAGGAGCTTTCCCACCCTTTCAGGACCTAGGCTGACATTACTCTCCATAGCCTGATGTGACATATCTTTATAGCCCTTTACATATTAAGGAACCATTAAGCTGATACATTAGAAGTTATCTGCAGGCTAATGTTTCCATTATGTTCATGTTGGCTGTGGGACAAGCAACGCTTTGTTCTTCGGATGTCATACTTTGTATAATAAGAGGGAGGGGGGCCTCTCAACTTTTTGGATGACTTTGACATGACTGGCTGTAATCAGGACATGTGCTGTCAGTTGATGCTTTGTGTCTGGATAATGTACTGAAAACCACATGCTCTGTTTTAGCTGTTATCGACATCAACATTGGCACTGGTGCCAGCCAAATGGAGACCAAGAACAGCAAAGGACTGGGAATTTCCAGGTCATGCCCATCAGCTCATTCATTTATAGAGAGTATGTTTTATCATCTCAAAAACAAACCAAAAAAACACTATCAGATTACTGCCAGCACAATGTCACAAAGTTTATCACAGATCACTTGTATCATTCAGGCACTTCATTTTATTAATCTCTGACTTTGCTAAAACGTATTGTGCATAAGGAATTCTACAACTAAGCTGCTACAGCTGGTAAGCACAGGTTTCTATCTAAACATTGATCATCATTATTATATGGCAACTGGAGACTAATTACTTTTAAAAACAAGCATTCATTGTATTGTGTATTAAAAATGCCATAAATGCCATTCTTAACATAGTCTTGCCTCAACTGAAGGCCAGGGCTGTAACTAGGACTGTGAGCGTGGGGCAACCACCCAGTGCGCAAAGCAGAAGTAGGGGGTAAAACAATTAATATTTTAGGTTAATTTAATTACAGCCGAGGGATAATTGGCTTAATATTTTCTTCTTGGCCAAGGCGCTAAAAGGTAAAGTTACTGCTCTAGATCTAGACTGCTTTCCGAACAAATACACAAAATGCATACATGTAAGTAGACACACGCTGGCTCACACTGAGACTATGGGGCATATTTATGAAAGTACAAAAAGCGCTGTCTTGTCTGTGTCTGTGCATGAGGAATCCTATTTATAAAGTAATGTCTCAGTACTTGTACCGTTGTGATACCTGGATAGCAATAGCAGAACAAAACAATTTAAAACATATTTTATTCTTTGAATGAAGCATTTTTACTGCATAAATATTTTTGTTTTGTTTTTTTTTTAAAAAAAAACAAATGTACTTGTTAAAATAAATATGATCTGCTTTTAAAGTTTGCTATTTTTTTTTTTACAAGTGGATCTGAAGCCCAGATCTGGACTTTCAGTTTTACTGTGCATGCTTAAGCTAGTTCATACATAGACTTATCGTCGCAATCAGGGATATTTTGGTAAAAATTACTTTTTTCCGCAATGTTACTAAAAAAGATTGCTATGGCAGCGTGATAATCCGCTGTCCAAGTTATTCTAGCGCTTAGAGTTACCAAGAGTTTTCGCCAGATAAGGGCTATCACCAATATGCACTAAATATATTAATATTAATATAACCTTGTATAGCTTTATTTTTTCATTCTATAACACACCAAAGACAGATTTTCATTTCAGGGTATGTCCACTAGAGGGTGGCATCCATCTATAACAAGACCTTGTTTTAACTGTGGAAACCAGAAAAGCTTCGTTGTGCTGTTTTGTTACTGACTGAAACAGTTGGAGAGAAAAACAGTCAAAGAGACAGAGAGTGGTTTAGCTGCAATGTGACAGGGTTAAAGTTAACACCAGTTATGTCAAAGAATCAGCTGATATTACTTAAAAAGAGTGGCCAAAAAAGAGGAAGAAAGCAACTAATGATTATTGGACTAAAACTCAATATTACCATCACATTCAGTATAAACACATTAGGACATCCTAGACACTCAGGGACTGAGTCATTAAGGAGAGCAAAGCAGAAACAATAGTAAATTTGATCCTGGGCAAAAACATGTTACAAATTATGCAAGGAGTACAAATTAGTTAATTATTGTGCACATAAAGAAAAAACTGACTTTTTTGTCATGTAGCACGCAAATACTTGATAAGCTTATATTTACACTGAAATTTAAGGTTGATCTAGGACATGCTCTACCCCAACAATAAATCTGTCCCTACATTTTAAATGTATCTCCTCCTCCAATGCAACATTGGTTTGCTCAGTGCAAAGTTACTCCTTTTTTCTTTCTTTGCTCTACTCAATGACTCAGGCCCTCAATTACAATGTTTAGAAGTCCATTTTATATGCCACATGACAAGATGAAAACGAGACACAATGAGGAGACAGCATGATGGGAAATGTGTATATGTGTGTATATGTATGTATATTTATATATATATATATATATATATATATATATATATATATATACAGAGCCGTAACGAGGGTGGTGCGGGCGGGGCGACCGCCCCGGGCGCAAAGCTAAGCGGGCGCAATGGCCACCCGCCCCCCGCAATATACCCCAAGAAGGAAGTCTTTTCCTGAAGATGATAGGTGCTGTGTGCGCGTTTGCACACAGCACCTTTACGGGTCCCAGAAAACAGCCACAACCATAGAGGCTAGCGGCGCCGGATCCCTGCAGCTGACGTGGTCACATGACCTAATCACGTCACGCTGCTTTCACTGCAGAAGAGCCGACAGGTGCCAGCATGGAGAAGCGAAGAGACACTCTGGGAAGTAGATGTATAAGAAGCATTGGAAGATTACCGTCCCTCCGCGACTGTAAGTTCAAAGACCTTTTAATTTCTGTCATTCTTTGAAGTTTTCAATCTCTGCACTGCCCGCTGAAGCAGACAAGTATTGACATTCTATCTACTAACTGTGGTAGAATCCGCTACGTTTATGACTGGAGATATCCTTCATTAATACACAGGGTTTATAATGGATGGACAAGATTCAAACCCTCATTTTACCCAGCTGCTTGAACCAGCCATTGTTTTATTGCAGGGGGACTATTGTTTTATTACCTGCAACTCGTGAAGCATGCTTATATTTGAGATTGTACCACTGTGATTTATATGTTATCATTGTGTTCACTGTGCTGAACTTATTGGACTTCTGTTTCACTGTTCTGGCCAGCACTATCATCTTTTGTTGTTAACAAATAAACTTGCCTATTTTACTTATGTTTACAGCGCCGAGGTATTTCTAATAACTCTGTGGTAAGTAAACTACTGAAGGGAATGAAAAAGTGGGAAAGGGGCTGGGAAAAATTAACAATTTATTGTTCCAGGGCTATTTGTTTGCTATATCTATGAGCTTTTATATGTATGCTTTTATTAATAAATATTGAGAAAGGATACCTATGCTTCTTCGTTTTTTAGCCAACATCTAAGTTAGTGAGCTGAATCTCAGCCTGTGCCAAGTCACAGTAGATAGTAGGTTATCCACTCACCCGTTTCACATGAGGTTGGAGCAACTCTAGACTCAACTTCCCCCAAGGTCTGAAAATCAGGATTTATTTTAAAGTTTCAACGACTTTGCACCAAATGATTATGTATCAAGTTTCAAAGAGAAGAAAGAACCATAGCTATGATTGAACTTTTTTAGATTTCAAGTAGGTTGATATATTTTTTTTTTTGCACATAACTATCATTTGTTTATTAAATGTGTTCCTACATTAGTAGTGTACATGAAAATATATCAGATTTAATATGCTTCTTATCTATTGAATTATTTCCCTATCAGTATTTGACAGAAAGAAAGAATGAGCGCATGATTTTTTTATCTGCTATGTATTGCTATCAAGGAGGGAGACCTTGCCAATCCTGCAGCTCTTGTATCATTTCCAGTAATTGGAGTGCAGGTTGCTGCTATTTTTTAGTGGAAGAGCTTGGCTGGCCTGCACAGAGCCCTGACCTTAAGCCCATCGATCACCTTTGGGATGTATTGGAATGCCGACTCCAAATAAGGCCTTAGTGCCCAACATCAGTACCCCAATCTCACTAATGATCTTGTGGCTGAATTCCTGCAGCCATGTTCCAAACTTTAGTGGAATGCCTTCCCAAAAGAGTGGAGGCTGCTATAGTAGCAAACACGGGAGTAAATTAATATTAATAGATTATAAACAAAAAAAAAATAAAAAAATATTTATATATATATATATATATATATATATATATATATATATATATTCATGCATTTGCAAATATGTGTAACAGAATTCTGTCAGTAAAGTGCTAGCCACACCCCCACATTAGGTTGACCACACCCACTCAGCAAATGTCACTCCCACTTAGATGGGGGCACCGGTGCCCTGTCTCGCCCAGGGCACTAAAATATCTAGTTACGGCACTGTATATATATATATATATATATATATATATATATAGTCCTCATCGACTGTTTTAAAAACCTGTGTCTTCATTTGTATCATTTCTATACTGAATCTAGTACTTCAGTCAGAGTAGGCAGAGTTACTAACTCCAAGGACTTGTACACATAGTTGTTGAAAACAACGCTAGTTCAAAGCATATACAAGCCTTACTAATAGAGCGATGGTTAACCATTTCTCCCAACATTTACTGGGGCAAAATAGGGACAAAAGAGCCCCACCCTCATCTGAACAAATCACACACCTAATTCACCCAAACCCCACCCCAACTGCCCACTTTCTGATCAACTACACCCATTTGCTGTTGAGGACCAGCCACTTCCGGAAAGCCTTATCCCTTACAAGGTCTGCAAATCATGCCTGTCCCACTGAAAACAGGACGGTTGGGAGGTGTGGATTAACCCATATGTATATGAATCTGTGTGGAATAGTTGAGAAGATTTAGACATAGATTTACTAAACCTTCTAAAAAGAAAAAATGGAGGTGTTATTAACAACCAATCAGGCTCTAGATATCATTTCTCTATTACATTCTAAATGATAGCTAGAATCTGATTGGTTGTTATCGGCAACACCTCCACTACCCCTTAAGTTATTAAACTTTTCTGAGCCACCCAACATTTGGATGTGACTTCAAGTCATCTCCCTTCAAGTTTTTCAAATAGGTTATATAAATAACGAAAAAAATTAGACATGCTAACCTTGGGCCATTAAACATAAATTAGGGAAATTGATTGGAGGGGGATAAAGAAAAAGTAGACTTACTAAGTATGTTCTTTTCATCCTTTACAAAGCAATGGTAGCAACATGTTGTGCTGCAATATCCCATGAACACCATAATATATTTTTGCTATAACTCAGGAGATATTTATGACTAAACTATTTTAATATTAAGAAAACACATGGCTCGCATGATATCCAACCACATGTGCAGAAGGAGCTATATTCAGTTATAGCTAAAAAATTATTTCTTATATTTATGGATTCCTACATCCCAGGATTAGTACCATAAGACTGGCACCTGTGTACAAGAAAGGTATTAAAGAACTGGTGAGGGTTCAGCGATGGGCAAGCCTAATATTAAAACTGTAAAGAAAGAGGGGGTTGCTTTTATTAGAAAAATGGGTGCTATAGAGGTGATCTAATTATTGTCTAAATTCAAGGACAAAGCAAGGATTTATTTGTCGTTTGTTTTTGTGACCCAGGACTGCACGGATGACAAGTATGCATCCCCTGTGACTGGTGGAGTGACGTTTTCACTATCAACATAGAAAATAATTTCTCAGTGTGAGGATAATAATGGCAGAATTACTATATGGATTTAACAATGGACTGGATGACTTTGATACAACAAGGAGTGGTAGTGGTGGAGTGGTGAGCCTAATAACCAATGACATTAGCGGGACTTGTAGTTTTATGGGGGGGGGGGGGTCATCATCATCACCATCAACATTTATTTATATAGCACCAGCAAATTCCTTAGCGCTTTACAATTGGGGTCTATTTTTTATCTCTTTAACTTTATTATTTGCTTTTTCCAAAATCTCATCATCAGCTACTTATATAGCACCACTAATTCCGCAGCACTGTACAGAGAACTCACTTACATCAGTCCCTGCCCCATTGGTGCTTACAGTCTAAATTCCCTAACATACATACAGAGAGAGTAAGTGAGAGAGACTAGGGTCAATTTGATAGCAGCCAATTAACTTACTAATATGTTTTGGAGTGTGGGAGGAAACCGGAGCACCCGGAGGAAACCCACGCAAACACTAGGAGAACATACAAACTCCACACAGATAAGGCCGTGGTCGGCAATTGAACTCATGGCCCCAGTGCTGTGAGACAGAAGTGCTAAGCACTAAGCCACTGGGCTACCCAAATATGAAACTAGAAACCAAGTGTTAGCTGGCATACTGAGTATCGCTCAACTGCCCCAGACACATTTTCTTGATAAATTGTGCGCTCAAAAATTTCCTAGAAAATGTTCAACATAGCAATATGAAATATAGCAGAATCTTGATAAAAAGACACCCACATTTATAAAAGGTTGAACTTGATGGACTTTTGTCTCTTTTAAACCTGACTAACTATGAGAAGATCTCGTCAGGATGAGACAGTATTTAGGCAGATAGGATGTCTGGATAAAATCACCAGTCATGGTGGAAGACTACGTAACATAAATACCACTTGTAAATAAGCAGTAAGTCTCTGTTGATTACAGGAACAGAAAGGCAGAGACCTGGCAGATGGAAGCCTAATTCTCAGAGTAAGGGAATTAGTTCAGCAAGGCAAACTGTTTTAGTGATGGTGATATTATTACACAAACTCATTGTGATTTATTGGACAGAAACCATTGAAGAGTTATGGATGGAAAAGTCTGCAGGCTCCAAAATCCAACTCAGGATAAACAGATGTTTCTTCTTTGGGTGCATTTATTTGAGAATGAAGCGCTAAAGTTTGTATTTTGATATGCTACATTTAGAGGAACTAACTTCTAATAATAATAAGACCAAGGGACATTTACTTTAAATTACTAAAATCTTAATGGTTTGAAAAAATCTGGATGCAGTATTTTCATATGATCTCGGTCGTTCATAAGTACAAATGCTGGGATTAAGTGTAACGCATTACACAAAAGTCCGTTTTCAGTATCATGGGTAGATATTTAGCAAGTTTCATCTGCAGAACTTACCCTTAGGTGCTTCCAGTCCTATCCCAACCAAACCACACAGTAGAATGGAAATAATTGACTATCACTGTCCCAACACTATTCCTATGAATTTGGTGAAATTAAAATTTACATATACAGTGTAAAAGTCGAAATCAAAGATTGTATGGCTGTAACATCACACCTCTGTGAAATGGCATGACCAGCTCCGAAACCCACTTTGCGACATTCTGCTCAGCTTTACCGCATCATGGGCTAAAATAACCGTTCAGCAAAGAATACATCATGTTTTCAACAATCAAGTCAAATCTGTAGCTCGCTGTCACTTATGGAGAGTTTTATTTTGTTTGTTGCAGCTTCTCTACAAATATAGTGGCATATAAGCCCATTACATTGTTGTTAAAAATAATGTATAATTTGCACTCTAATTCCTTATTAATTTACTTCATATGATATCCTCAGCCTCTGCTTCTAGACAACTATAAGCATATACTGTAAGTTGTAGTGTTTTTGTTAGGACTTTGGGGTCGATTTCAGTGTGAGTTGTCCCTGTGCCAAAAGTGCCCCTGTTAATGCCTTGCTTATGTATGGACTTGCAGGGCCAATGCCAGCTTTTAGTTGGATGTGGCTTTTTGTGATCCAGAGCAGGGCGTAAACAGACTTTTGCTGCATAAGAACCTGTGCAAAATAGTTACGAACAAAATATATATATATATATATATATATATATATATATATATATATATACACACATATATATATATATATCATACTTGCCAACTCTCCCGGAAAGTCCGGGAGACTCCCGAAATTCGGGCGAGCTGGCATTTCTCCCGCATCCCGATCTCGCCATTTTCGAGGGCGGGACGGGGGCGGGACGAGGCCAATCGCTGCATTTTGGCCCTGCCCCGCGACCTTAATTACGGTTTTGTGGGGGGCGGGGCCAAAATGACGCGATTGGCCTCGTCCCGCCCTCCAGTCATGCCCCCTCTCCCGGAAACAAATTTCCAGGAGTTGGTAAGTATGATACATATATATATATATAGAGAGAGAGAGAGAGAGAGACATTCCAGAGAAAATGTGGGTTGTGTACAATATTCTAGCACGCGTTAGTACTAAGTATCCAGCCCCATTGGGTTACAAGGAATTCTATAGTCAGAGGCAAAATCTAACACCATAGACTTGCAGATCATGCTGGAAGATGTCCCTTTGTACCCTAACCTAACAAATTGAACATCATAGGTTATAATATTAGGGGGTCTATTTATGACTCCAGTACAGTAGCCCTCAAAATGTATTTCTGCAAATCACAGTGGTCCATAATGAAGGACCGCTGAAATTTACTATGCCGGGATTGCTCTGGCATAGACCCATCTCTTCAGCCAAGTGTTTTTCCCGCTTTGCCAGCAACCTAACACAGGCTTCAGCTGGATCCCATTGAAAATGACAAGTAAGGCCATCCTACTTATTGCAGCTTAATGAATTGACTAATGCTGCTATCCCCGTAGAACTGTATGGTGACAGTGGTCCAATAATTATGTTAATGCTGGAGAAATCTATGATTATGATTACCCCTTTGTTAAACAACAAAAACCGGTGAAAGAGCCTTATGCCTGCGTTAATGCCTGCATTTTGGCTCTTCACCGCTTCTTAAAAAGACCCCTGCATTTCAAAATTATAGTATTCCTTTGTTCCAGGGTGCAAATTCAAATAGTTTTCATCTAATGGTCATTTCATTTTCATGCCTTAGATAATTTGCGTACTCCAATATTACCAGTGCTGCCTCCCTTCTAACACCGGCTGTGGAATTGCACTTAGAGACTATCAAATAACTTGCTAATATTGCTATATTTCAAACTTCTTGTGTCGTTACTGAGTCAATTTATGGCCAAAGTGTTAAAATAGCTCTAGGCTACAACAAACACACTTTTTAAAAGGTAGTAAAATGTGTGCAAAAGCATCCAAGATGCTTTTTAAACCCCTGCCAGGATATTCAGTTCCAAGTCATGAAATATGTCTTCATTGTTTCTTTATCTGAAGCAAGCTGTCTTCCTGTTCCCTTCTTTTATAAAAACAGGATAAAAAAATGCCTATTACAAATGCGACATCAGAGAAAGGTTAAAGAAACAGAGTGAAAAGTTTGTTTGTGGCCTCCTATCTGACATTCCTATGAACGATGTCAGAAACAAGTAGCAGTTTATTGATTGAGGTTTGTCTCATTTTAATGATAGGCTCAATAATTTGCTTACTGTGGCCTGAGTCAGTCCAGGAACCTTAAGAATGTCTCATCACTGCACATTCTTGCTCTATGGTAAACAATAGAACAGTGTAGTTTAACAGCAAACATGAGGAATACAATGAGAAGCACTAATTGCTAAGATAACATAATGGTTAACATGATGTGCTACTACTTATGCAATTATAATCAAAGGTGTCTTATTGGCTTATGCATAATAAGCTTCATTTAAAGTGCAAAACCAAAAAAAACAAATAAGGGAGCAAATTTGCTCCTGGACAAACCATGTTGCAATACACGTGTTGTAAATGTATTTACTTTTTTTGTACGCAAAAAGTCTGCATTTGCATGTAACACACAAATACTAGACAGCTTTATTTTTACACTGCAATTTAAAGTTGAACTAGGACACACCCCCACGCAACTCTAAATATGTCCACATATTTTAAATGCTCCACCCTTGCAGTGCAACATGGTTTTGTCAAGATGTAAATTTGATTCCTTTTTTTTTTTGCTTTGCTTCCTATATTCAAACTTATTACTTTTCGAACTCAAGCTCTGGGAAATCCCGGAGGGGAGATGTAAGGGACAAGTGTACTGGATATGTTGTGTGAATGACGTCATGGCGGCCTACTCTGCCGGGAATCTGGGAGTAATCCCTGAAATTCATGAGTCACCTGGACATACCAGGATATTAGTAAGTATTCCTATATTTGTACGTACAATGCTGTAATATCATATACCTGCAATGTGATGAGCAGTGTCATTGTCTACTGCTGTTCAATCATACTTGCCAACATTCCCTGAATGTCAGGGAGACTCCCTAAAATAGGGGTGATCTCCCTCACTCCCTGAAGAGTCTGGCATTCTCCCTGATGCAGTACAAGACGCGGTTGGCTTCGCCATCTGTGGCATGATGACACAGTTCAAAAATTGTGTCCAATGTCCATGTATTGATGCCTATGGAGGTGGCCATTTTCATGGAGACCAAGATTTAATCAAAGACTGACAGGTAAGACAAAATGAGTTCAGTAATAGAGACAGAAATGTAAAAGACACTTCAGTCTCTAGAGATTCATTAGCTGCTATTCATTAACGCATAGTTGCCTACGCTCCTGGAATGTCCAGGAGACTCCCGCATTTTTTGGAGACCTCACGGAAGTGCAGGGCAATGTCCCGGTTCTCGCCCCCGCAATAGATAAGTGGTGGGGGTGGGGCTTAATGACACAAATACTGTGTCATCTTAGCCCCTCCCCCTGATGTAATTGGCCAAAATTGTGACAATTGTTTAGGGGCGGGCCAAAATGATGCGATTCGTCAAGACCCGCCCCCATATGCCTATGTCCCCCGGGATCTCACTAAAGCCGAGGAGGAAAAGTTGGCAAGTATGTGTTTAATACCACCCAAGAGGGTTACCAACACTTGAAAAAATAGTTTTCCTATATTATAGCTTACTGACAATTGTATGTAACATGAAAATGTATGGAATAAGTAATGAAGCTACTGGTGTAAGGCATGGTATATCAAAAGTACAAGCTAGGATTTTATGTAAAGAGTGCCACCGCACTAAAGTGTTAGCTTAAAAAATGTAATGTATTGTAAGTGTAATGTAATTTAAGTGCCAAACAGTTAAATAAACATGCTGTTAGAGAAATAAAATATATACACTGCACTCCATAAAAGTAATTTTCCAATGCAACATTAAGGGGTAAATGTATCAAGCTGAGAGTTTTCCGGCAGGTTTGAAAAACCAATCAGATTCTAGCTATCATTTATTTAGTACATTCTACATAGCTAGAATCTGATTGGTTGCTATAGGCAACATCTCCACTTTTCAAATCCGCCGGAAAACTCTCAGCTTGATACATTTACCCCAAGATGACTGGTTAGTTTGGTGTACTTTTTTAGTACAAGAAAATGAAACTATGTAAGGCGCACAATATAGCAAAAGAAATACCATGTGCATCAAACCCAAATTGTCCATTCATATGCCTTCCATATAGTCTAACATAAACCTATAATAATAATATACAGTAGTATCGCTATGCAGAGTGGGCATCTATGACTTAGAAAGTTGTGTATATTTTATACCACTAGCTTATTTAAAATAAGAGCAGGTGAACTGTGGGGATGGACAGGAAATTCACTTAGTTTATTAAAAAAAAAAAAAAGGTGACCAGAGTTCAGAGTTTGATGCGTTACAGTCACCATGGATCAAGGCCCTAAACTCTCCAGGACTATGTTAGAGCATATAGGTACAATACTAGTGACTCGCAAATTCCTCTAGGGGTCAGTTTGTTTAATTATGGAATTGAAAGTTGCAGATTCATACATACTTCTATGACATATTCATACCCATCTAAATTTACAGCTGAAACTATTTGAATGTATATTTACTGTAGTATACTAGTAACACTATACTATAAACCGTGTTAAACCAAAAACTAACCTGTGGTGTTAATGTGCTGTTAAATGGCTGATTCCTCCCATTTTTACACCACATAGTTAGCTAAAATATAGGTAAATTTTACTGAATGCCACAACTCAATTTTATCTAGCAGTGTGTATGGGGAGTAGAGGAAAGCCTTTCACTGAATCCTTCAGGAAGAAGAAATTTATCAAGAGCCAGTTGAAGTGGCTTTAATGATTGCATTCTGCATACAATCAGCTTTTCCCCTTTCAAGGACCATCAATATGTCATGAATAGACTTATCAGAAGGCTACGGCTTTTAACATCAAGGTTATCTATTGTGCACAAGGCTCTTGCTTTCCATCGTTTTTTGCTTATAGCTGATGCTGTTTCTGTCTAATGTTTTCATCAACTTTGCAATCAATCAGGGTAATAATGTTGTGCAAAAAAAAAAAATCAATTAACAATGCAATTAAACTCTCCTTATTATCTAGAAGGGCGGAAATAATACCCCATGGAATGACAGACTTCTATGATTGCGGACATCCATAATTTGGATTAGGCTTTAGCAGAGTCAGAGTTCGCAATTCGGCTGCTGCTATCTCAGAGGTAGATTAGACCGAGAAACACAAGAGCTATTGCATTTATTGTATAGTGAGACTGTCCTGGACATAATGACTTTTACTATCTGACAGGGCTTTACTGGGTGGGCAGGTCTTGTGGTGAAACGGTATGCTTCCAGGTGGACAGTGGGACATGTGCCACTTAGAAAATATTTAACAACTTTTTTGCCTTTTCCTCCTTATTTTCCCTCATGTCTAAATTCTCTCTGCACCCCCTACATTATTACAAACTTCATGCTCACTATCCTGCTTGTGCTCGGTGTGTGATGACATTGGCAATCCCAGGAAAAGATAAGAAATCCCATAATCTCAGATAGTGACAATGATTCAATGCTAAATTTAAACAACTCAAGGCAGGGAGCAATTATAGGAGTATAAATTAGGACAAACTAAAGCGCGTCTGTTTTACTTTGGAAAAAAGACAATATTGGACATTGTTGTTGTGAAGTTCCCTAGAGCTAGAGCCAGTGATCGTGGGGGAATGCCCACGATTTGCCCACAAACAATTAATAAACAAAAGTTAAAATAGTGCTGGCTTTTATAATATTAGACATCAGCAGGTATGCCTAAGGGTGCAAACTGGTGACATATCTGAGTGCACAAGCTGGTAGAATGTCTGGAGCGCAGGTTGTTATGAGATGGGTACAAACTGGAACATCATGTGGCCACAATCTGGTGTAATGTGTCGTGCTGGTATAATGTAATGATATAAGCTGGGTTACGTTGATGACACATTGGGCATAGGTTGTAATGTGATGAGCACAAGTTAGTGTAAGATGATTGGCATAGACTGGTATCATGTTTTTCCTTTAGACACAAGCTTGTGAATTATGTTGAGGGTACAGACTAGTAACCTGAGATCTGTATAAGCTGATATGTAATTTTGGGTACAAGATCTTATAATTGTGTCGAATAGAAGCTGATATACTAGGTTTAGATCCCATAGATTGTAAGCTTGTGAGTAGGGCCCTTTTACCTCTCTGTGGGGCCTATTTATCATGCATCATCTTTTTGACTTGAAACTTTTCAATCCTTATCTTCTTGATAAGGATTGAAAGTTTCCAGCAATGTATCAAGAAATTTCTCAGGGACAGCAGTGCCGATAACCTGCTGTCCCTAGGAAGTTACTCACCTCTTCATCGCAGTCTCTTCTCATCCAAAGAACGGTGTGTTGAGCTTCTGGTTCTTTTTTTGTTAGTGCGCAAATATCCTGGATGGCAAGATGGTGAGTCATGTGACAGGAAGGGATCACATGATCCCTTCACACATGCGCTGTGCAGCTCTGCTCTTCAGAGCAGACCTGATAGCTGCGAAAGACTTCAGTTATGTTAATGTACGCCAGCTTCAGATGGCGTACATTAACATGTAGAAAAAGAGAACAATTTCACTAGGTGACTTTAATACATAGAGGTAATGAGCACTCCCCATAAACTGTTATGGGGAGTGCTCAGAAAAATGATAGGAACTGCAAAGTAGCATATATCTGAGATATCTGCTGCGATGCTGCAATAATACATAGCAATTTCATGGTAAATCCCCGAAAACAACATTTAACATGGGAAAAAAGTTTGATAAATAGGCCTCTGTATGTATTAGCCAGTATTATTTCATTACTGTTTGTTCCCAATTGTAAAGCGCTACTGAATTTGCTGACCATATATAAATAAATGTTGTTGATGATAATGATGACAGGTTTGCATATTGTCATATTAGTCCTTGGTTGATGTAAGTACTTTATAAAAATGGTGAAGGCCAATCATCTTGCCAGCAGTGGACTGTCTTGAGATTTCTACAGTGACAACGTTAATATTGGTGGTTAACAATGCTTTTGCCTTACAGTAGCAACCCACTCACCTTATGTACTGTGAGGCAACAATGCTGTCAATTTGCCACCGTTCTGTACTGATAATGTGAGAATGTGACAGTAGTTTATATGTAAGGCTAGTGAGGAAATTTGTGGACTTGGAAGAACAGAGATGAGTCAAGGGGGGACTGAGCTGAAGAGAAATGGTGAAGACAAATGAGAGGGAGACATGCAAGAGACAAAGAGGGACACAGGGAGTGACAAACATGAGGAAAGGGACAGATAAGAGTATGAAGAGATAAAAAAAAGGTGCAGAATGGGCACCAAGCCACTGGAAGAGGGGACACAGCTGCCAATATGATGGGAAAGGAAAAAAAAACATCAAGAAAGAAACTGTGGGGCTCTATGTCATTGGGAAGTTTGATCTAAGGGAAAATCTGATGTGAGGGATATTTAGCTATGCAAATTACACTATTTGACAGCTATATGAAACTCCAGAGTGAAAGGGGGCACCATAACACCAATGGGTAATGAGCTGTGGCTGTAGCAGTTAGTATCAGTCTGTGCTTTTACTTTCTCAGTGATCTCCTCATCCAAGAGAAATTAATTAATTTAAGCCTGTCCAGGATGCCAAGTCCTGTGAAAGGGACTGTAAACTGCAGAGCTCCCAGACATGAGATGGGGAGCATGCTGTATGGTGGATCATATTCCCTGTCATGGTCACACTACCCTAGCACTAGCTCCATCAGAACATATACTGTATACAGTATTTGCAATGGCTCAAAAATCTTTCACTCTAATCAATGTTATTCTGAGCTCCCTAAAATAAATTGCAATGACAATATCCAACATAATCAAATCCTACATAACAAATGGGTTAATTATTAAGCCTGGCTCCACAAGGCAGGCACTGTTCTCCTACTGAGATAAACATACAGAGAAATAAGAAAAAAAAATCTCAAAACTTTGAAGTTCTAATAAGGACTATTACTCAAGAGGACAAACTGATCCTTCAAAGAAAACATAAAATATAAACGCGATAATTCCATTTACATCTGTATGTAAACAAGAACAATCAATTATCCCTGAATATGCAGTCTGTACAGAGCAGCCAAGGTATCTTTAAATTCCACAGGATTAATGGGAGAGAGGAAGATTCCTTATCGTTCTTGTGTTATTAGGCTTAGTTATGGCAACACCGCCATTTATTCCCAGCTAAACAACATGTTCAGAGTTCACAGAAGACATTCTAGTTGGATATAGAAGAAATTTTGTTATTGTTGTTGTGCTTTCACATATAGCAAAGACAACACAGACTCAATTCCTGCAGAATCTGTTACACAAATTCATTCCCCCAGTGTATAGTACAGTTCCCATGTCCCCGGTTTACAATACAGCATACAGTCTCCCAGTATATGGTAAAGTTGCAAGACAGCTAGGGGTTTATTTATTAATGGGAGAAAAGCCCTATCCCTGGCGAAAAAGCACAGTGCCAATCTCTCCAGCCACCATACCTGCAGAACAGCACAGTTCAATGTTCCCATTAAACAGTCACATTTCCACATATCCCCTATTATTCAGCACAATGCTATATGAAAACCACCCAACATGCCAACATCAAAAATTGTGGCATATCAAACCTTTACTTAATATATCCACATCAACGTCATGCACATGATCTGCCTAACTAGTTCCCCAATTTTTCATGCTACAACCCTTTTGCTTACTGGAAATCTGGTCAGGACTGCTGGGCTGCATGTCGTCAGGGTACAGTACAGTTTCACATGCCACCAGTACACAGTATAGCTCCATAAGCCCCTCCTAAATAGCACATACTTATCATATGCCTCCAGTATATAGCACAGCTTTATCAAATACGCATGGTATAGAGGAAAGCTATATATTTATACATATATATATATATATATATATATATATATATATACATACACATAGATAGATAGCGAGATAGATATATAGCTAGATAGATATGTGTGTGTGTATATATATATATATATATATATATATATATATATATATAAATATATAGATATATATTTTATATATATATATATATATATATATATACAGGGTGATTCAAAAGTCGCAGTACACCCTTTTATTTAAAAAACTATACAGGAAATTGGGAAACCTGAATACTCCAGTAAGGTATGGGTGATGTGGTCTATCTTTTACGGTATGTACCAAACATGGGCGCCATCTTGAAATCGGCCAATCGGCCCAATTCCTGTAGAGTTTTTGAAATAAAACGGTGTACTGTGACTTTTGAATCACCCTGTAGATATATATTATATATATCTATATATATAAATAAATATATATATATATATATATATATATATATATATATATATATACACAAACACACACACACACATATACTGGAGATGGGCGGGCTCGGTTTCCAGAGAACTGAACCCGCCTGTACTTCAGGTATCCGAGTACCAAGCCAAGCCGGCTCGGTACTCTCCCACCGATTCGGAATTCAAAACGAGGAAAAAACGTCATTGTGACGTCGTCGGATCTCAGAGCTCGATTCTTGCGATGTTTCAAATGCATAAATATCTGCCTCCACAGCAATCCAGCCCCATTTCACAGAGGGAGATAGAAGGGTTAGGTCGCAGGATTAGAGCAGGGAGAGAACAGTTATTAGAGCAGTTATTAGAGCAGGAAGAGAGGAGTATAGAGGAGGCATTTTTTCAAACATTACAAACTGTTTGGGGTGTCATATTCCCTCCTAAAGAAACAATTTTCTGCCTGCCGAAATTGTAATATACCATCACAATGTCTTTCTGAATTTGCACTACAAGTGTTGGGTGTCACATATTCCCCTGTAGTAAAAAGCTATTTTCTGGTGCTGAAATTATTATATACCAGCACTATATATTTCTGAATTTGCCCTACAAGTGCTTGGGGTGTGACATATTCCCCTGTTCCAGAAAATCTATTTTCTGGTGTTGAAATTATTACATACCCCCACTATATATTTCTGATTTTACACTACAAGTGTTTGGGGTCTCCTTAAAATGGATTCACAGCAGTCCACATATGAGCAGGAGCAGCAAGCAGCTGCTGGCACCAGTCCTGATGGTAGTTTCTCCTGTACGACATCTGGTAAAGCCTATGTAAAAGTACATAGTCTTTTTAAGTCAGGAAAAAAAACACACAAAAAAAACCTTTTACTGTGTTGAAGAGAAAAAGAGCTGTAACTGATGAAAAGTTAACTGCCGAGAAAAAAAAATTGCCAACATGCCATTCTAAATACGCAGTGGCAAAGAAAGAATGAGGCCTTTGCCTTTCTCTATTAGTGCGAGATCTAAAAATGTTACTGAGCCTTCTTCTTGTAAGGTCACTCGTGAGCAAGCAAGACCAAGTAATTTGGAGTCCAAGGGGTAAATGTATTAACATGCGGGTTCTTCAACACCCGCGAGTTCAGCGTCTTCGGCGATTAAATTTAAAGCGGCGCTGTCTTGTAAAGGGAAACTTCCCTTAACAATGCAGCGCCGCTTTAAATTTAATCACCGAAGATGCTGAACTCGCGGGTGTTGAAGAACCCGCATGTTAATACATTTACCCCCAAAAGTGGTGCACAACTACTGTTACATATGAAAGCCAAGCTGCAAGAAAACAGTAAGGCATTAGAGGAAAATGTATGCTCAGAATCAGAAATGACACCAATCCCTGAGGAGAGTCCATCCACGAGTGGTATGTGTAATCGTGAACATTCTGATAGTGTACCCATAAAGAAGGGCCCTTTCGGCATTTCTGCTGATGTGTGCCTGAACAGCCCGAGTGTAGCCGGTGATACACCAAGTGACGATGACACTTTGGAATTAGAAGAGGATGAGGGGGAGATTTGTGTAGCCGACGAGGGCGCTGATGAGGATGAGGTTGTTTGTGTAAGTCCTGCACCAGTGCCAGCAGTGTGGCACCAGTGCCAGCAGTTCTGGCACGTGAGGTTCTGGCACCAAATTGCACTTTCCAAACAGAAGCAGGGAGGACACAGGTGGCTGACCACAACAGTTTGACATCTGGGCTGGTTTGAAAGATTTTACCCAAAAATGTGTGACCTTGCCCATAACTCCAACCAATCCTACTATTAACATGCAAAGGATGGTGGAGGATTATTTTCAAGAGTTAATTGATATGGAAATGTCAGACAGACCCTGCTACTGGGGCATCACAGTGGCCTGGTGGCTAGCACTTCTGCCTCATAGCACTGGGGCCATGAGTTCGATTCCCGACCATGGCCTTATCTGTGTGGAGTTTGTATGTTCTCCCTGTGTTTGTGTGAGTTTCCTCCGGGTGCTCTGGTTTCCTCCCACACTCCAAAAATATACTGATAGGTTACTTGGCTGCTTTCAAAATTGACCCTAGTCTCTCCCTCTCTGTCTGTCTATCTGTGAGAGTGTGTGTCTATATTAGGGAATTAGGGAATTTAGACTGTAAGCTCCAATGGGGCAGGGACTGATGTGAATGAGTTCTCTGTACAGCGCTGCGGAAATAGTGGCGCTATTTAAATAAAATGATGATGATGATGATGATTTAACACACAGTCTTTGCAGGCTGCTGTTTTGTAAACTTCACTATAAGTATCAGGGGCGCACAGAGGATTGTCGGGGGGGGGGGGAGGTTTCTCCCCGCCGACCCCAAAAAAAAAAAAACGAGAGAGAGCTCCGTTTCACCAACGCTGTCCTATACAGCAGCCGCGGCGCTGTCTAAAAAGCGTCTGCGGCGGTGCTGTATACAATACAGCACCGCCGCCACTTAGTTAGCGCATGGGGGGGTTTTCTAGAGACTCAGAAACCCCCCTTGCGTGCGCCACTGAGTATAGGGTGTAAAATACAGAGAGACACCCAACTGCCTTTTTTTGCTATGAATGTCAATAGCTCTTTTTAGAATGTTGCCTGCCACCTTAGGTTGGTGTGTGTAGCTGTAGAATTAAGGAGGGCCTAGCAGGGATTAAACAGTATTTTTCCTAATTTGCACTAATAAGGTTTGGGTGTAATATACACCCAAAGATGAGTGCTACATTGCTAAGAATCAAAAATGAAGAGGAAGTCAGGCAGGCTTGTCTGTAGAATTTGCAGGAGAATTCTTCTGCGTTATATAGGTAACACCCAATGAGAAGAGCTCCATTTCTCCATTGCTAATTGTAATTGCTGAAATAGAAATTATAGGCCTGCCTGGCTTGGGCTAAATCTGCAGTACTGTACCATAGCTCACTCAGAAACAGGAGAGGTGGCAGGGTTCAGTGCTAATTTTCCTCAAACAATACTAATTCCTCCCCGCTGGAATACACCATCATGGAAGTCTGTGTACTTTGATGTAATTGCTGCTAATGGCTTTCCTCATGGAATTAGTAGTTCGATTTATGGCAGAGCTGTCACTATTTTTGGGCAGTTCTTTTAGAGCAGAGCAAATATCAAAATGTGGTGCTGACTCATGTGCATCACGACTGGGTGTCTTGGGAAAACGAAGTTTTTTCCAAGAAGCAGTCTCCAGAGAAACTGAAGGAGAAGACGTCATTACAAGATGTTGATAGCTCTTGGATCCTGGCAAAGCAAATTAAGTCCTAGATCTATAATTAGAATATAGATAGCAGTTTTATTTCATCCGTAAAATTTCTCGAGCTGCTTCTCAAAAAGTACAATTAAGGCAATCACTTGACTCAAGCTAACAGTGTCTGCACTCTCTTCACAGGTGACTACTTCGCTGGACTAAAGTACATTCCCCTCAAATGCTAGTCTTCTTGCAGCTGCTGCATTCTCCTACATGCTGTTGCAGACTCCCGAAAATGACCCTAAATTTTTCGGGACACAAACAGCATCTCCTGCATGTCATTGTCATCTTTTAAAAGTTCTGTAACACCAAGTTGATTGTGTGAGCAAAACAGGAAATGTGATGGCATTTCCCCCGCTGTAATGCTCTAACAATATTGGTGTCGTTATCAGAAATCACATGTCCTCAGGAGAGTCCAAGCAGGATTAGCCATGTTGCCATGAAATCCCTTAGTTTTGTAACAGATTGTCTGTCAATAGCCTGCCTCTGAAAAATGTGAAGTTCTTGGGTACATGCTGCTGCTGAAACTGCTGGTGAAGGCGAATCACCAACCCAGTGGGCTGTCACAGTCATATAATCTTTAGTTTGCCCAGTTCCGCTTGTCCACATATTGGTGGTTAAGTGTACAGTGGGTAGAATGGCATTTTGTGGCCCAATAATTACATGTTTACGAACCTTCTGGTAGAGGTGAGAAATAGCTTTTCTAGTAAAATGGTGTCGTGATGGAATTTGGTAATAGGGACAGAAGACCTCAAGTAACTGTCTAAAACCAGCTGCATTAATAGTGGACATTGGACGCAGATATAATACTAGCATAGTCCCCATGGCGTCTGTGATCCACTTTGCGACTGGGTGACAGCTTTCTTACTTTCTTCCTCTAGCAAAGGATTGTTTAACAGTCAATTGTTGTAAACTACTAGTAGTCTTCATCTGGGTTGAAGATCCACCCCCAGCAGCAGCAGCAGCTGCGGGACTGATGCTCAATAATTCTTCAGAAGAATCATGGTTAGTGGAGGAGTCATCTAGAATTAGGAACTTTGCAGGACTAACTCCCATCACTTCTGGGGATTTTGATGATGAAGGTGTTGGGGGTGTAGATTGCAGGTGCTGGGATCTAGATGAGAGAAGGGAGATAGATGATGCTGGACTGCTTGTTGTTATTTTTTTAACATAGGTTTCTGATATTCCCAACAGCTTTCCATGAACTCACTTCAAAGAGCGTAACATGGATGAGGATCCTAGATGGTTAAGGTCCCAACCTCTACTGAGTGTGGCTTTAAAAACGCTACAAATAACTAGACAACTGTTGTCAGGATTTGTGTAAAAATAATTCCACACTTAAGAGGGGGATTTTTGGTCTTAGGCCAGGCATGACAATGGCCTTTTTCTTATCACTGGCAAGGACTGGTGCAATCTTTGTTTGAAAGTATATGAAAAAATTATTGTGACCTACGAGGTGGTCAAAATAGAATGAAAATGACTGAAAATTTGTGTTAGTGAGGTTAACAATAAAGTAGGTACAAAATAATACCTAAATTATGTTATTTTAGCCCAAAAAATGGAATTTTGCAGAAAATACCAAAACAAAAAGGAGCACTTGGGAAACAGTGATCATAATATGGTCTCATTTGAAATTAGTTTCCAGGAACAAAAGTATAAGGGATCAACTAGGACTTTAAACTTTAAAAAGGCAAATTTTAATATGCTAAAGGAGTCTATAAAGAGCATAGACTGGGACAAAGCCTTTGAAGGAAAAAATACAGAAGAAATGTGGGCTGTCTTTAAAATGTTGTTGGAAACATACACGTATAAGTTCATTCCTATGGGAAATAAATGTAAAAGAATTAAGTCTAAACCAATGTGGCTAAATAAAAAGGTAAGGGAAGAAATGCAAAGGAAGAAGTGTGCATTTAAATTGTTTAAGTCTGAAGGGTCAGAGGAGTCCTTCCATAGGTACAAGGAATGTAATAAAACATGCAAAAAGGAAATTAGATTGGCTAAATTAGAAAATGAAAGGCACGATGCAAAAGAAAGTAAGACAAACCCCAAAAAGTTTTTTAAGTATATAAATGGCAAAAGGATTAAAAAAGATAATATAGGACCCCTAAGAAGTGAGATGGGTGAATTGATAAATGATACTAAGGAAAAAGCAGAGATATTAAACACGTTCTTTTCTTCAGTATTTACCAGAGAGGAACAAATGGCAGGAGTAATACATAAAAATGGAAATGAAACCATGCCATTAATTAATACTTGGTTGTCAGAGGAAGAAGTCCAAAGGCGACTGAAGAATATTAAGATAAATAAAGCTCCAGGTCCAGATGGCATACACCCAAGGGTCCTTATGGAGTTAAACTCGGAAATAGCTAGACCGCTATTCTTAATTTTCAGAGATTCAATCTCATCAGGCTCAGTACCAAGGGATTGGCGAATAGCAGATGTTGTGCCGTTGTTTAAAAAGGGGATGAGATCACAACCAGAGAATTATAGACCTGTAAGCCTGACATCAATAGTGGGGAAACTACTGGAAGGTATTTTAAGGGACAGTATTCAGGATTACTTGGTACGCAATAAAATTATTAGTGGGAATCAACATGGATTTGTGAGGGATAGGTCATGTCAAACTAATCTAATTAGTTTCTACGAGGAAGTTAGTGGGAACTTAGACCAGGGCAGGACAGTAGATGTGGTCTACTTAGATTTTGCAAAGGCCTTTGAAACAGTGCCACACAAGAGGTTGGTTTACAAAATAAGGGAACTGGGTCTAGAAATCAAAATTTGTACTTGGATCGAAAACTGGTTAGAGAATATGGAACAGAGAGTTGTGATAAATGGAACATTTTCTAATTGGTCTTAAGTGGAGTACCTCAAGGTTCCGTGCTGGGACCACTTCTTTTTAATATATTTATTAATGACCTTGGTGATGGTTTAGAGAGTAAAGTTTCTATTTTTGCAGATGACACTAAACTCTGTAAGGTAATAAAATCAGAGCAAGATGTAGCTTCTCTACAGAGGGACTTAAATAAACTGGAGGATTGGGCGGCTAAATGGAATATGAGGTTTAACACAGATAAATGTAAGGTTATGTATTCAGGGATCAAAAACAAGAACGCAATCTATAAATTAAATGGAATTAATTTGGGAGAATCTATAATGGAAAAGGATTTGGGAGTGCTCGTGGAGAGTAGACTTAGCAATAGTGCTCAATGTCAAGCAGCAGCTGCAAGGGCAAACAAAGTATTGGCATGCATAAAAAGGGGCATAGATGCAAGGAAAGACAGTGTAATTTTGCCACTGTATAAATCGTTGGTAAGACCTCATCTTGAATATGCAGTACAGTTCTGGGCACCACTCTATAAAAAAGATAATTTGGAACTAGAAAGGGTTCAGAGAAGGGCGACAAAATTGATAAAGGGTATGGAGTCATTAAGTTATGAGGAAAGGTTAGCCAGTTTAGGCATGTTTACTTTAGAAAAGAGGCGTCTAAGGGGAGATATGATTACTATGTACAAATACATTAGGGGTCAGTACGGAGAGCTTTCATGGGAACTTTTTACCCCAAGGACCATACACAGGACACGTGGTCATCCCCTAAGGTTAGAGGAGAGGAAATTTCACAACCAGCAAAGGAAGGGGTTCTTTACAGTAAGGACAGTCAAGATATGGAATTCATTGCCAGGGAAGGTTGTGATGGCAGATTCAATAGATATGTTTAAGAAAGGGTTAGACAAATTTTTAGCGGAAAGGTGTATCTAGGGATACGACCGTTAATTTAAAATAAAGGATAGTAGTGGATATAGGGTAAAAATTGGATTGCAATATTGAGTCTGGGGGGATTTTCAAAATTTAAACAGATTGGCGGTTGCCTACTCTGGATTAATTTCAAATATAAGTGCAGGATCGCAGGAGATCCAAAATAGGTTGAACTTGATGGACTGGTGTCTTTTTTCAACCTCATCAACTATGTTACTATGTTGCTAAAACCAAACAAAACCAAAACACGCAAGGGAGGATTTGGCAAAACCAAAACATGGGGGTCAGTGAGCATCTCTAATATATATATATATATATATATATATATATATATATATATATATATATATATATATATATATATATATACACACACACACACACACACACACACACATATACATATGTATATATATATATATATATATTTATATGTATATATATATATATATATATATATATATATATATATATATATATCATACTTGCCTACTCTCCCAGAATTCCCGGGAGGCTCCCGGAAGAGTAGGCAAACCTCCCAGATTTGCCAAAATTCACTGCATTGAATGGTGGGGCAGGGCTTAATCGCATCACTAAGCCACGCCTCCGCTATTCACTGCCGTGAATTTCGGCATTTGATAGTGGGGGCGGGGCTATGGTGATGCGATGACGTCGCCTCCTATCCCCTGTCACATGACTTCTCCCCGGGGGAGAAGTTTTAAAAGTTGTCATGATTGATCGACCGACTCTGACATGGACATAGTAAGGAGGAAGGAGGAAAACCCCAGTGCTGCAGATACTGTTTTATTCCAGGTGTATTGGGAAGCACACGGATAACTAATATATAAATGTCTAGTGGTGTGTGTTAGTCTGTCTGTCTGTGTGTGTGTGTGGAAAAAATAAAACAAGCTGCAGCGCCACCTGCTGGGCGGAGTTATACACTGACCTACTAAATTCTTAGTGTGTGTGTAAAAAAAAATTCAGAAAGAGCTGAAATTTGGTATACTAAGATGTTTTTAATTTGTTCATTTAATTTGTTAATTGTTAAAAGTGTTTATAAAGATTTAAAAAATAAATATATATATTTCTTGAAGGAGAAGTGACAGTTGGGAGTGGTTGGTGGTTGCCGGGGGTGACAGTGGGGAGTGGTTGGTGGTTGAGGCCTGGGCAATGGCCCAAATGCATGACAAGAACCTTTTTAACACCTTAAGTAGCTTGATTTGACTAGAATGCATGAGTATCATGCATGGGTTAACTTGTATATATATATATATATATATATATATATATATAAAAAATGTTGTTTTTTTGGAAAGTGGAATGTATCCACTGTACATGCATGAACCAGAAAACTGGGTTATGCATATGTAGATGCACCATCTAACCACTGCTAGCCAGTGTCGCAATGATAGCTTTTCTTTTGCTGCAATAAGTGGCTAAAGTGAATATAAAAATAAATATAAAAATAGAAATACACATGAAAATAAATACACCTGTCAATGGGCACAAAAAAAGAAGTAAAATCATCTTTTGCAATACTTTTTGCATTTCACCTTTGTTTCCTAGGCTCCAACTGTTACCTACCATAGTCATTTTGCCATGCTGTGTCATGGGTGTTTATATGAGAGATTCAGTGGCGCACGCAGGGGGGGTTTCTGAGTCTCCAGAAACCCCCCCTGCGCTAACTAAGTGGCCGCTATAGCTGCACTGTCCTATACAGCAGCCGCGGCGCTGTCAAAGAAGCGTCCGCGGCGGTGTATACAGCACCACCGCGGACGCTTCTTAGACAGCGCCGCGGCTGCTGTATAGGACAGCGCTGAAGAAAGCCCTCCCCCCCCCGACAATCCTCCGTTCGCCCCTGAGATTACAAAAATATAAAGTCCCTCTTGGCCAAGGAAGAGGTGCCTCTGGGGGAGAAAGCACTGCTGAAGGTCAGCTTATAACTATATGTGTTGGGATTTTGCATGCTACAAGTATGGGGTAGTATAGGGTATGTGAAAAGTCCCACGTACAAAGAAACACATTTTAGACAATATACACAATGTATGTGCTACAGAGCTTACAAAGGAGTATATCATATTGCATTTATTTATTTATTTTACTACTATTAGCAGATGAATTGACACGAGAGACATGCATGATATATATCGTCCATGATTTCTCTGCTGTGGGAGAGGAGTGTTAAAGGTTTTATAGGAACACATCTGCAAAAACAAATTTTACAGGCCACAAATCTTTTTGTGCCACTTTCTTCTAAAATGCTAAGAGATCAAGCAGTGACGTACAAGAGAGTTACTTATCCTAAATAGATTTATAGCTCAAGGAATTGAACCCTGAGGTGTATCCTAATGAGGCTGAAACATCACACAATCTTAAATTAATCTTGTTTGTAGCAAATCATTTGCAGAGCCTTAAAAGTGTGAATTACTAATTACGTTTTCTGTCCACATGTGCTTTTAGGATTTGATGTTTAATGGATAAAAACCTGTGACAGGTTTATGGTGCTAGTGTGAAAGATTAATACTTTTCTTAGCACATAATTTAGGAGAACCTCACATAGAAAACAATGACTTCAATATTCTCAAGCCTTTGAACATTTTAAAGTTAATTTACAATTGTCCACTTATGTAGATGGTTCCAACTGTCTCTATAAATCATTGGTTCTCTCCAGGAGCACCAAATAAAACAAAACCTTATACCATACTTGCCGCCTTTCTTCAGCTCCCTTCCGGGAGCCAGCCAGTGGAGGGGGGCGTGACGGCCAAAATTGCGGCATTTGGGATCTATTTCTGAATTCGGGAGATTGCCACACTCGCCCGGGAGTCCGGGAGACTCTCTCAAAATGCGGGAGTCTCCCGGACATTCCGGGAGAGTCGGCAAGTATGCCTTATACTTATTTGCTATTATGAAGACTGGATTTAAAGCATACTTGCCAACATTTGTTTTCTGGCTTCCGGGAGATGCCGGCTGGAACGTGGGCGTACAGGGGGCGGGGCGCCGAGATTGCGTCATTTTGGCCCCGCCCCCTTGACGTGATGACGCAAATCGCGGCGTTTAAACCGAATTTTGCCGATCAGGGAGATTGCCACACTCGCCCGGGAGTCCGGGAGACTCCCGCATTTTCGGGAGAGTTGGCAAGTATGATTTAAAGAGGATTTCCAATCAATCTGAAAATGAGTGCCTGCTATCTGCCAGGTGGCAGTCTCGATCACTACCTACCTTGCTTAGGCAGGCTACCGCTAGGGTGTGACAGTTGATTGCAATGTATCCTGGTTGTAAGACAAGGGTAGGATCTGAAGTACAGCGTATGCTATCGTCACACATGCTAGGAAAGTACCATGAACTACAGCTCTGGCTTATTTGTATCAGGTGACCCAAAAAACAGAGAACATTAGACGCTGGGCTTAGGCAAATATTAGGAGAATGGTGGCACCAAGGTAAATACTATACCACAGGTAAATAACATTTAACATTACATATTTAGCCTTTTGATTCTTTTAAGACCATTGTAGTACCATCAGTATGCAAAAAGAAAGTGTCAGAGCAAGACATAACATTTACCTCTTCCTAGTTCCATAATGAACTTGTTGGTCGTATTAAATCTCTTTCATTGTGTCATAAATCTCCCCCAGGATTCTAAACGGAATGGCAGCAAACACTATACAGTATTTAACACATTGTTTAATATGCTCCACTTCTTTAAATAGATACAAATATTGTCTTGAGTGGAGCACTCAAGAATAGGCACAAATACTTTTTGGGAGTTCAGCGCAGGGCCTTAAAATACATTCACAGACAGCCTTCAACTACAGGCAGCCGCAGGGGAAGAGGAAACTTTTCTTGTCATATCCTCATTACTGCAAATCAGGAACAACATGCGCTTGATCGTTGATTAGCTGTCAGAGACATAGTATTCAGCAGTGAGGGAGCTGATTGACGGAGCTGCCAGTCTGCCGTCACTTACTATCAGATATAAATACAATGATACCTTCAACAGTAATTTATCAAAGCAATGCTGCGAAGATTGACATTAGTAAGCCAGATTGGGCTACAACCTGTGTTGTGAATCTATACACATCATGCATATTGCACTGTATATGTACTACCAAAGGAGCAGATTCCACAAAAAAAGCACAAGCAAATGTGTAATAAAAATATATCCTTACTCAGTAGTAAATAAAAACCAGACTGAATTAACAAAATTAATATTTTGGTTACTAAATGTATTCTGTTCACTAGCAAACACATTTGTATAGTTATATCAGATACGTCATATTTAACCCTGCCCCCAGCACACCCTTGAATTGCTGCAGGCACCAGAGGTACCTGCCTCTGGTGTGCGTGGCACCAGCTCATCATGGTAAGTTTGGACACACCGCCCAGATTCCCGCGAGTCTGGACAAAGGTGTGACTCGCAGGACAGTTTCCTCAAATCAGAACTGTCCTGCCTAAATTGGGTCAGTTGGGAGGCATGTATTTATTTTAAATATGTGTTTAAAGATGTGGTAATGTACATTGTTAAATAAAACAGATATGTAAATAATACAAGCTAGTAAAAAGTTATTTTCTAAGCTATAAAAATCATTTAAGGTTCTGAAGGTAAAATTATTTTTATTAATGTGAAGGACAACATATTTAGGGCACTTTTGTAGGGAGCATCTAAGACAGTGTTTCTTCCCTATTTGAGTAATACTACGAGTAGTGTGATTATAATCTGTAATGGTTTCATAATGCAAAACACATAAGCATCTAAGACAGTGTTTATTCCCTATTCTTCCCTATTTAAGTAATACTATGAGTAGTGTGATTATAATCTGTAACGCTTTCATAATGCAAAACACAGGACTTGATGTTTCGCAGACAGCAAGCAATGGATTCTTGTTCTTCTTTTGTCCCCAATGCATTCTCCTCCTTATTTATTCGCTCATCTGTCACTGTCACCAACCTGCCACCAATCTCTCGCCCACCTTCCAGGAAAAGGAAGGGAACGCTGGCCTCGCAAAACTTAAGTTGACATTTGCTCTCTCCCAATAAAAAATATTTAGTCCATTAAGCATAAATACCTGTCATTCTAATGCACAGGCCTCTACGAGGCTGCTGTTTCTTTCTGATGTTTATTACAGGCAAACAACTGCAGTGCCTGCATGTTTTCAACTTTAGTGTATTGATTAAACTTTTAAATGGCTGCCATATAACCCAGGGACAGCGAAAAGATTAATTGGCGTCAATGTTCATCTGTAATTCATTAGCCATTTATTCTTTACAACCACATGGGCTATCAGGAAAATGCAAGCCATTTTTCACCCGGCATAGGCTTGGGAACAGTTTCTGGCATTTATGCTGCATACTAATAAGTCTTGGCCACACAAACTGTACTGGGTTTTTTTTTCAGTGTAATGCTGGGAATAAGATGTGTGTGTGTGTAGGGTAAAGAGGCTGGCAAGACAAAGTGATAAAATTGGTGAGGTATGTGTCTGAGGGGTGATTCATTTATTACCTTTCACCTCCCCTCTTTTCCCAGTGCAAACCATGTTCTGAAATGTTATTCTGATTAATATGATGGTGCGTTCATGTTGTCTGTAATTCAGTGCTGTTTTGTATTAAATGACCATAAGAAAACTTGTGCGGTGCAGTAACAAATGGGCGGAAGACAAAGTCGTTATTGTTATTATTTACATTCCAATAAAATTATTCCACTTATTCTGGAAAAAAGTTGTTTTTTTATTGGAGGGAGTATTTAAATATGATATAATTGTTTAATAATTATATATTTTGGTCATGTTATATGCTGCAAGGGTTCTGTACTAATATGCTAGTGGTCATTGGTGGACTGTATTACACAAATAACCCCTCTGCCCACATGTTTTACACACACATGCCCCCTATGCCCACAAGCTTTACACACACACATGCCCCCTCTGTCCACATGCTTTACACACACATGCCCCCTCTGTCCACATGCTTTACACACACATGACCCTTCTGTCCATATGCTTTCCACACACATAACCCCTCTGCCCACATTCTTTACACACACATGCCCCCCTCTGCCCAGCAGCTTTAGTCACACATGCCCCCCTCTGCCCAGCAGATTTAATTACACATGCCCCTCTATGTCCAGCAGCTTTAATCACACATGCCCCCCTCTGCTCAGCAGCTTTAGTCACACATGCCCCCCTCTGCCCAGCAGCTTTAGTCACACATGCCCCCCTCTGTCCAGCAGCTTTAATTACACATGCCCCCCTCTGTCCAGCAGCTTTACATACACATGCCCTCCTCTGCCAAGCAGCTTTACACACATGCCTCCCTCTGCCCAGCAGCTTTAATTACACATGCCCCTCTATGCCCAGCAGCTTTAATCACACATGCCCCACTCTGCCCAGCAGCTTTAATCACACATGCCCCTCTCTGCCCAGCAGCTTTAATCACACATGCCCCTCTATATCCAGCAGCTTTAATCACACATGCCCCCTGTGACGATTAATTAGTATATCTAATGATTGATTGTTATTTTCTGTTGAATTCATGTATGACAATATACATTGTATGTAACCTTGTATTGTAATCTGAATGTGTGCTTTGCTAGATGACATGAGTTTGAACTTATGCAAGTGTCATTAGTCTGTTGAAAATAGCCAAAACAGGGAGACACAGGATCTTAAATGAGTTTGAATCCCCAACGTTGTAAATCATCTAGCTACTTAAGCAGAGCTGAGGTGAGAATTCAAGGTCCTGTGAACCTTCCTGATCTCAGGACATCCCTAACTCCTTTCGAAAGCACTGTGACATTTGGGAGATCAATCTGTCCTTATTGACAGCTCACTCTAAAGGTGGGGGGTGAGAGCTATGTGGCAAAAAGTTTTAAAATCTTCTGACAATAACGTGTGCATTTTCATGAGGTGGTCTATCAAGACTGAAATGTCCAATTTTCCTCAACTGTGTTCCCTCACACACCAGAGGGTAAATATATCAAGGTCCGATTTTTTCAGCATTTTAAAATTGCGGCAAATCGCGGGTGACAAACTGCGATTTTAGTCCCCAAGTTACCAGGTGTATTAAACTGCGATTTTTACTCTAATCTTAAAAATTGCTGGTAATCTCTGGCGATTTTCTGCGATGTCAAACACTCCCATTTTAGCTAACTGTACTGTGTTTTCTGCATGATTAGTTAACACATCACTGTTACACTGCCTCTGTCTATACAGCCGGAAGTCCAGGCAGCTGTCAAAAGTTTAAAAATAGATAGAAGTTACAAAAAAAAAGTGGGGTCCCCACCACCTGAGCACTATTAACCCTAGTGCTGCCAGCCTACTGCTGGTTACATGAAAATCAGGGCAAAAATTTCCCCCCGATTTTCACATAACCAGCACTAAGCAAACCAGCCAGGGTGGGTGGCAGGGGTCCCCCTGCCCTAATGATAAACCAACCCCAGGGTGTTCAGCGCTGGGCTGGATTTCCTAGGGCGGTGTTGGCTAACCTGTGACACTCCAGATGTTGTGAAACTACAAGTCCCAGCATACCCTTCCAGCAATAAGCTGCTGTATATTGGCAAAGCATGCTGGGACTTGCAGTTTCACAACACCTGGAGTGTCACAGGTTAGCCAACACTGTCCTAGGGAGTGGGGTCCGCTGAAAAAACCGAATAGGCCCCCCTCTAGGGACACCCAGCCCAGTGCTGTAAGCACTAGGGCTCTTCCTACACCCCTGGGCGGTGGGTGTAGGGTAAGAACAGAAAAAATTAATGTAAAAAAATAAACAGCCGCCATTTTGTTTTGTGGAACTACAAGTCCCAGCCAGCCCGGGCTGCCATAAACAGTGTGGGCATGCTGATACTTGCATAACTACAAGCACCAGCATACTCATGGCAGCCAGGGCATGCCGGCACTTGGAGAACCACAAGTGACACCCAGGGCTGGCTGAGACCTGTAGTTACACAAAAAAATTAAAAAAAAAAAACACTGCACCCTGTTTTAAACCACAAAATTTTAATAAAAATAATGAAACCCCTATAAAAGCTATAAACACTCATTAATACCACATATATTTATTAAAAATAAGAAAGACCCATAATATTTACCAATCAGAATTCTTCTTCTTTTGTCAGCAGCTTTTAATCCAAAAATGCTTGAACTATGTCCAAATAAATTGTAATTCCAAATGTCCAGCTTGAAATGTCCCAAATAAATTGTTCTTGGAACTATCCGGCCTAGCAATTATATGTAAACAGTTAAAAAGTCCTTACTAGAAATAAGGCACCAAGGCCAGTGGGAAGAGTGAGGGGACATCGCTTTAGTAATGTTTAACTCTGCTGACACGCAATCGTATGAGTGCCTGTATTGGTTATACCAAAGGAGATAACATCTGGGCTCCTATAAGTAGGACTCGTTATTCTCTGACCTACCCGAAGAGCTCTGAAGGTTTACAGACTATGGGAGCCAGGCACACACAACAGGGAGCCACATTAATGGCAGAAACCACAGGGCCTGCTACAAAAATAGCAGAACCCCAAGGAGCACTGTGGCACCTTATAAATCTACAATAATAATAATAATAATAAATCATAACAAACAAAAGTTACATTCCCCACCTTACGTGGATAAAAACTAAAGTACAGCTAAAGAAAATAGTGAGTCATGTATTAATATTAGTGAAAGAAGTTTGTTGTAATCCTTGTAATTAGTTTGAGACATCAAAAAGAGAAATAAGGTCCCACATATTTGTACTACTAGTAGATAAGAGATATACATTGTGTAAAGATAATGGTTCTAGCTAATTGACCCTGGGTGCACTGATGCTATAGAACACAACAGAGTAAATTGACAAGTAAGTGACAAAAGACTAGAGATAACATTTCCTAGAGATAGATTAACATAAGAAACATTTTCTGCCATTGAATGGATACAGTCCCAGGCTTTTGTTGATTGATGATAAGGACCGAAAGTAAAGAAATTAAAATGTGTTGTTTGTTTTTCTGATACTAATTAAACTTTTTTTTCTTCCTTAGTCAAAGGACGGCCAAAGAGATATATATTTATTAACTATGGGGTTTGCAGAAGAAATGCACAATTTTCCTTTAAAGACAGAAGTTAACATTGGGTCATTCTAACATTCTTTCTTTTAGTTGTGGTGGCTTATAATCACTTATTTGGCCGAGATTTATTATTTAAAATGAAGTGTGTAATATATTGTGCTTCTTATGGTGTTTTTTAGGTATTCCAGGAAGACACGCAAGGGAGGTACAAAATATTCTTTGCAAGGGAGGTACAAAATATTCTTCACAAGGGTTAATTCTGCACTTCACTGTTATAGCTACAAGTCCATCACCGGTTGTAGAAATATTGTTATCAGAGATACCGGGTTCCTTATGAACTAACGATGTACAGAACACTGGATGGATGGGACATGAGGTTGCAAAATGATAGATTACTACCATGCCAGACATACTTGAGATACTGTCTCACCCAAGGGGCTAAGACATTTTTGATACTGGACAGAGTTAAGGGTACACACACTACACTGACATAGCCAGAAAGGTAGCTAAAAGTTGTATTACTATGCTTATGGAAGATGCTGGTTTTTAAGCAGGAGTTTTGTCATGAGTCAAATGTTTATACATCACGTGTGGTATCTGCCCTCCCAAGTTCTGCCTCAATTACATATGACTCCAGAGAAAGGTGTACAAAGTGTGCCTCCAGATGCACAAAGGGTGGAAGGGTGAATTTGGCAGACATACAGATATGCATGACTGTGTGGAACATTTGAATATGACTTTTGCCACAAGACCTGACGTATGTGACACCCCCTTAGAAAATGTAAAAGTTTATGTTTTATATTTGTCATAGACAGACATGTACTAGATATTGTTATAAATTACAAAGGTGCTATTAAAACTGGCCCCTTGGCCCACCTCACTTAACCAAGTAGCTGAACTTGTGGGATTGAGAATGGCATGTGAGTTGGCAGAGGGTAAATCAGTTAATATACACTGATTTTAAGTACGTTTCTAGGATAGCGTCTGATGTTGAGGCGACAGAGGAACTTTTATGACAATAGCAGGACACAAGTTGCACACTCACATTACATAAAAAAAACTTGTTAAAGCGACACAGATACCAAATGAAATAGCTGTTATTTAATGTAAAGCCTACACACATGACTAGTATACAATACCACTTGACAATAGCAGGGTGGACGAAACTGCCAAGTGGGCAGCAGATTTATCTATGACAACTGACAAAATAAAGGTGCTTTGAAATGATAACCACACAAGAATTAATTAAAATACAAGATTTGTGTTCCCTACAGGAAAATGCAGTCTGGAAGGCGAAAGGACGTGGTCAGGATTGCTCTGGACTCTGGAGAGATGGATGAGGTAGGCCTGTGGCTACCAGAGTGTATCTTCTAGGCCTAGCTTAGGCAGCACATGGTCTGACTCATCTGGGTAAAGAAGGTATGAGAAGCTGGTAAAAACATAATGGTGTGCACCAGGCTTTTCTTTTCAAGTTAGTAAGAAGGCAATGTCCTGTCTTACTTGATTTAGGAATGGTAGAAAGACAATACCAATAGACACACCCCATACCCCTTCTACAGATGGACTTTTTCCAGGTAAAACAAATCAACTTCATCCAACTGCCACCTTGCAGGAATATCAAAGTATGTATTGGTGTGTACTATGTATTTTATAACAGCTGCCTCTAATACTGTTATTTCATACCCAGGAACATGTATGCAGATATTGTATCCCTAGAGGTATAAAAAGTGATAGGGGTACTCATTTTATTGGTGGTATCTTCCACCATGTGTAAAACTTATGGCCATTTGATAGTAATTTACATACTCTCTATAGGACGCAAACCAGTGGGCAATTAGAGAGAGTAAATGGTACTATCAAGAATGAATTGAATAGAGTGATAGTTGAAACTAGATTGGAGTGACCGAAAGCTTTTGCCACTAGTCCTCCCCACTATCAGAACCACTCCTAAACCGCCTCTTAACCTGTCACCTTTTGAAATACTTTTGACAACTAACCTCACTTAATGGTAGATTCCCAAGTTGAGTTAAAATGTAATAATGAACAGACTGTTGAAAATATTATAAAGAGAAGCAAATAGAAAGACAGCAACAAAGGACGTTGAAACACTGTCTCCTGATATGACATACACTAAGTGTCATGATGTTGGACTGGGAGAGTATGTTGTGGACTGTAATTTGCTACGGTCAAGTTGTTTAACAGACGAGTGAGAAGACCCGTACCAAGTGTCGACGATCAGCACCACATCTCTGGAAGTAGCAGAAAGAGATTGCAGAAAAGTCAACAACCCGGAGAAGGTTCAAAATATAGTCAAGGATGACACTCATGAGTCTGTTCCAGGGAACCTAAAATCGCAGTTAATAGCACCTGAGCCAAGGACTTTGCAAAGACTGTTATCCCATCATGGAGCAGCAGTTTTTCTGTTTATCCCTTTCCAGTGTTTCTCTCATACTTATTCTTTTTACAGGGCATTCAATCCTTTCAATGGTGATTGGGTGATGGAGACTGGTTCAGATAGTGATACTGAGGATGTGGGGATGATGGAGAAATTGTTAACACAATCAGTACAGCCAATTACACAATTCAATTCAGAGATAAAGTAAACGTCTGCTAACCTTGGAGCTTGGAGACAGTGTGAGGGGCTATTGTCTGAAGAATATTGTGTCTGTAAGTACTGTGGTCCCATAGCTGAAGACAGGTGCATTCAGCGTTGCCAGTCCAGTAATAGTTTGGACTTGGGCAGGCATCCATGAGAATGATCTTAGACCAAACTGAATGCTGGGTGTACTTTCAGTTGCCTCAGAGACAAAATTATGTAGGACTAGTTCTCTATTCACTAACTATTTCTGAGGTACTCGAATTGTGGTGTGGGAGGCCAATGGAAGGGAGATATAATTTTAATAGGTCCCCTAGATTAAGACTTTGCCAATACTCAGTAGACCGGTCTCTGCTGAAACTAAATTTTTGACACACAAAGAAACTTGAGTATTGGGAAGCTGAACAGAGTGATTAGACAATAGCCCACCCCACAAATGTTGATGAAAAATCCATCAATATTATTAGAGTGCATTTAACTTAAAAGACTAAAGGATAACATTTATTAGGTTATGTAACAGTGAGGAGCCGCAGCGGCCGAGGGCACCGCCGCAACTCTCTTCTGCCTCCTCCTGGCATCTCGGCCATCTCCATGACGACCGGGACGTCACTTCCTGGATTCGGCCCGACTGCTGCCAGGGCAACGGCTGGACGTCAAAATGACTGCACTTGCGCCCCGGCAATGCAGGGCAGCCGGGCGCGCATCTCCAAGCCTGCGGGCTGTTTTAGCTTCTAGCTTCCTTTAATTTAATCACCACTGCCTGGGGGTGTTTACAGGGCAAAGCCCTGATTGGTCAGTATCAGTATTTAAGGCAGGGTGGGCTTAGCCTCCCTGCCGGTTATAGCGTTCTGATACTTAGTTTTCATCCTGCACCTGTGCTGTGTTGGTGTATACCTTTGTATTGCTTTTCTGTGTATGACCCTCTGCTTGTTACCTGGACTCTGAACCATCGCTAGTTGCCCTGACCGTTTGGCTTGTATACTGGACTGCCTGTGACCCTGACCTTGGCCTGCCTCTGACCATCCGCTCCAGCCTGGGCCAGCGCTCCCGATTCCACCTGCGCTGCGGCCATCTTTGATGAGCTTTTACTACTCTGAGCCTAAGACCTGGGGTCACCTGAGTACCTGTGAGCATATAAAGCACTACGGGAAAGGCGGCTGCTATAGGTGAAGATCTCTACCCTATCTGTTCTAAAAGCTCATCTAGGTGGTCGTAGGCCATAACAGTAACAGACATAAGAGGGTGTTGTGAAAGTTTCTCCAGACTATTTTTTAAATGATCTACGAGCAGAGACTTGCCTTGGACAGATGGAAATACTAGGCATGAGAAACTCTTAACAGAAAATTCTGTATTGTAATGTATTATATTGTGCCTGATATCTTTTTTAGACAATGTGTTATATATGTGGGTGTAGGGCATACAAATGTTTAACTCCGAGATACAAAGGTATATGTTTTCTATAAAGTCATCTTGGAAATTATGACTCCTTTCCCAGATGACATAACGGATATCCAACAACAGTGTGATTATATTAAGAGGGACAAATATTCCAGAAAAAATTAAACACTACTGAGATCCTGCAATAATATTTTGAAAGGGTGAGAGTGCTGGGTATACTCTCAAAGGGTGGCCTGTGGAAGTCAAATAATTGGATGAAGTAGGCTAAATTGATTAATATTGTTTTACCGTGTGATTGCAATTAGTATGCTACGTCTAATGATACAACTACAGGTCCACCATATGTGGAGGTAGGTACCTTCATGGGAGCATCCCTGCCGATAATGGTCAGAAGATTAGGGGGGTATTCTGTGGAGCCGGTAGCGCACATAGTACCACCTGTATAATACCTTGCAAGCATTCTCTTTTATTCTAATGCAGATGGAACTGGAGGCAGTATTCTCGTGTATCTCTGACCATTCTTCGTTCAGTAAAATTTCGCCAAGATCATGTTGCCAGGCAAGTTCGTGAGGGTCTCTGAGATCTAGTGTAGGTGGGGCAAGTGCATAGTATAGAGTGGAAATGAGGTCTTTTGTAGATGTGTAACGGAGTCAAAGATTTTCCAAGGTGGTCAGAGAACGGGAGAACAGGCAAGCTTTTACTGTATTATGAAAGTGACGGAGCTGTAAGTATTGATAAAAGTATTTTTGAGGGAATGTGTAAGTAGGATTGAACATCAGAAAATTGAGGGAAAATGGTCATTGAGGTTGGATCATTTAGAAAACGGTCATGTCTGAAACACTTTGAGGGGAGAGGCCTGAGAACCCTGGGGAATTAAATAGTGGTATCATTGGAGAAGGGTTAGGAAAAAGGCCATATTTTTGAGTGGATGAGTCCCAAATCGTTAGGGATGTGAAATGACTGGATGAAGCTGGGAGTGTTTCGGGCTGCGAGCCCGTGGGAGCCAGAGAACAGTCGACAGAGAGAGCATTTCCAGACCTTCCACCTTGATATTGACCCAGACTCTAGAAGTCGAACTATACCAGAGAACACATTGAGCGAAATGGGTGGAGAGGTAATAGTGTCTAAAATTGCGAATTCCCAGCCCCCCTCCCCATGAGGGTCTCTGTAGGAGCTTGAAACTGACCCGTGGGTGCTTGCCTGACCAAATAAATCTAGAAACATGGAAGTGTAGGAACTTGAAAACATAAGGGGGACATGAATGGGGAAAGTCTGGAATAGCTAGAGAACTCTGTGGAAAATATTAATTTTAACAGCATTAATGCAACCTATTCAAGAAATACAGAGTTGTGACCAGGTGTTGAGGTCTATTTTGATTTCAGCCAAGATGCGTGGAAATTTCATTGGAAGAGCTGGTGGTGCTGATTGGAGAGATATACCCCAAGGTATTTGAATTTTTGGAGGCGCCAGTTGAATGGGAAGGAGCTCTTGAGCAGTGACTTATCGCTTGGGGGGACATAAAAGTCTAGGACTTCTGTCTTGTCTGAGTTGATATTATAGCCTGAAAAGTGACCATAGAGGTTCAACTCAGCCAAAAGGGAAGGGACAAACGTAGTTGGCTAAGCAATCGTCATTAAGACATTGTCTGCATAAAGTGCTATTTTGCTAGTAAAGGAGCCCACTGGTATGTCCTCTATCTGTTGATTAGCCCGGATCAGAGGGGAGAGGGGACAGCCCTGCCGTGTGTCGTTGGAGATAGTAAAGGGGGTTGAAGTCAGGCCGTTCACTGAAATTGTAGTCAATGAGAAACGGTACAGGGCTGAGATGCCAGTCATAAATTTACTAGGGAACCCCATCGCACCCAACACCCCGACCATAAAAGACCAGTTAATGCGGTCGAACACCTTCTCAGCGTAGAGAGGGAAGCTTGCTACCATGGATCGTATGAATCAAATCTTTTACTCTTGTAGTATTATCATGGACTTGATGCCCTGGTATAAGGCCAGGATGGACGAGGGAAGTGAGGAGGGGGTTCAATCTAGAGGCCAAGAATTTTGCGGAGATTTTAAGATCCACATTAAGTAGTGATATGGGCCTATAACTAGAACATAAGGAGGGGACCTTCCCCAACTTCGGATCAACATTAATATTAGCTCTGGCAGTGGCAGGGTCAAAGGTCCCTTCCACAATTTTGTTAAAGAATTGTGTTAGAAAAGGGCCTAGATCCCCTGCAAATTTCTTATAGTATTGTGGAGTGAAACCATAAGGGCCTGGTGCTGAGGAGGCTTTTAGGGATTTAATGGCCGCCAGAACCTCGGGCAGGGTGATGTCTTTTTAGGGAGGATCGGTGCAACGGAGTAAGTGTGGGAAGGGGTTTGGATGTGAGGTACTCCTCTGGTGTGGGTACCAGGGGGACTCTAGAAAGGAGGGGGGTTGGGGAAAGTTTATAGATGGAGGAATAAAAGTTCCGGAACTTCTGGACAATCGGCGTCAGGTCATATGGGGTGGCACCGGTTTGTGGGTGGTGGATTTTGTCTATGTGACCCAAGAATAGTTTCTTGCGAAGCTTTCCAGATGATGCCAGGGGGAATGTCTTAGTCATAGTTATCTTGAAAGTAGTTTTAACACATGGGAAGTAAGGGAGTGAGAGATGTGTAGCATGTTTATACGAGAGTATAATTAATGAGGGGCAGAGAAGTGAGTGTAGTCCCTGGCATAAGAGCTACAAAGACGCGATGAGTCGTACAGATGGAGTTGAGTAAGCAGTGTGGATAGGGAGGTAGAGTCTGAAGAGGAAGGATTACCCCAACGGGAGAAAGACGGGGAGGACCTGTCCAGGATGGGGTCAAGAACCACATTAGATTCATCACCTATTATCACGTGACCCCGCATCATCCGCTCAATGCATTTAAAAAGTCTAACAAAAAAAGGCTTTTGCATCTGGTTCGGGGCATAGATCGAAACCAGAGTGACAGGAGTAGAGCAGAGGGTACCCCCCACAAGTAGGAAGTGACCCTCCAGGTCTGCGTAAGTATTGGAGTGCAAGAAGGGTACCTTACCGTGGATCAAAATGGCCACTCCCTGCTTCTTGCAATCAGAAGCAAAGAAAGTCTGGGGAAACTGCTTACCCTTGAGTTGAGGGTGGATTACGGTAAAATGCATTTCTTGTATAAATATGACGTCCGCTCTTTCTCTCCTACAGGCTACCAGAAGCATTGTGCATTTACGTGGGTTGTTGAATCTGTTGACATTGACTGAGAATATTTTTAATGGCATGGCATTGGAAGGAAGAAGACTCAGCAACATGACTAGTGGTGGAATAAAAAGAGGTGAGGTATTAGTTCGTTCTTGAGAAAGATGAGAGAGGAACATAGATAGAAGGGGGGAGTCAAGAGAGAAAAGAGAGAAGGGGGAGGAGAAACAGAAAGCCCAATTGGGCACAAACCCTGCATGAAAGGAACCAAGTAAGGGTTCAGAAACATGGTGAAAATCGAGTACTTAAAACAATAAACAATAGCAAAGGGTGCGTGAGGCGTGGTCCTGTATTTGCAAGAAGAAATGACCAGGACCGGAGGCTCATGAGTAGATTGTAAGGTACAGTAATAATAATGTTAACTAACCAATAAACAATGTGCATAGGCATCAACTTGAGCTTAGCATATGATATGTTTAGGGGGGGAGGATGAAAGGTTGGGGGGGCCGAGGTTAATCCCTCCATGGTGAGTCAGAAGAGCTCAATACAACTAAATATCAAACCAAAGTAAGCATTGTAAAAGACAAACAGCATTACGGCATTATAATGGCATTATATCATAGGTAAAATAAAGAAGGAAAAAGTTACTTTTTACTAGCACTAAAACTAAGAAGGTGAAGGCAAGATATAAGAGCTCAAGGCTCCTGCCAGAGTAGGAGGTCCACCTGCAAAGAGAAAGCACATGAGAAACAGACAACCAGTGATTAGGAGAGGCATATCAGGGTGGCATAGCATCTCGGGCTTTGCGGAGTGAGGAGCGGGACCAGTCCAGTTGCGGAGGTGCTGGGCATTGGGTTTTCGGAGACCCAGAGTGAGGCCGACGTCACGGGAAGTATGTCCAGAAGCATCTTCAACGACGTTGCGGATGCGGATATTGTTTATTCGGGACCGGTTCTCAGAGTCCTCCTGTTTTTCCTTCAAGGCCTCAACATCCTCATGAAGGCGGGAAAGTTCTTTATCTATCACAGTTTGAGAGCAGCAAAGGTCATCTATTTTTGTCTCTAAGGCATTTATTCTGTTGCCCAGTGAAGTCAGTTCAGATTTAAATTCGATAACGGCTTTAGAGAGTTCTTGGTGGAACACCGCTTTAAGCCCTTCCAGGAGATTAGTCATAACCGCCTTAATCTGAGGGTCTAGTTCAACTTCAGCAGACGGCGGAGGGCCTGAAGTCTCAGGGCGAGCCGAATGAGGCTAAGATGCCTTATTTTTTGATCCAAAATAGTTTGCTGAGGCTCCGGAGGTGACTTTCTTTGGTTTGTTGGACATAGTGAAGTCGGAAGCAATGAAGCTGTTGAAGGAGATGAGGAGAAAAGGAGGAAGGAGGGTTGGGGTGGGAGAGGTAATGGAAGTGTGCATACTTACATCGGCTCGTGTGAGAGGAGTCCTTTTTGGTCAGGCTGGGAGAAGGTGGTCACATAATCAGTGCCACATTAGAGGCCAGAGTATAAGGACCGATGACTGTGAAGAGGGTCCCAGGAGGTGGTCGACCGTGGGAAAACAATCTATCTTAATGAAGACAATATAGAATAGCTATTGGTGCACTCTCAGAGATAGTTACTAGATGGCGATGTTATAACAGAGAGAATTGCTGTGCTTAGCTACAATGGAGATGGTAATGTGGTTAATAAAGACAAAAAGGCCATATATGCCACATGATGGAACCAATCACAGGTAATCTGTAGGGGGAAATTTGGTGACAGCAATTTATGTCCCAAAGGGATCTCAAGAGAAATGGCGAATCCCAGGGGACCCTGAGCAGTGCTGCACCTATTCAAGGTCAGGTGGCTATGGCAGTGTGAAGGGAGCACTCACCAGTCTGTAGCACTACAGTTGTTGCTATAATCGTCCCTGTATGGCGTCGTAGCAGGCTATTTGAATGATGCAGCAGGGCACAAGTAGAAGGCATGGAGTGGACAATCGTGCTAGCAGGGCTCTCTCATATGAAGAGGTCCACTTGATTATACTGCTGAGCAGTAGAGGAAGTAGTCAGGGCTCGGCAAGGACCTGTAGTTTTCCCACAGTAAAGCGCCCTGGGAGAGCCCGTCCGCACCAAAAGTAAAGGGCAAATGATGGAGCAGGAGCCCCAGGCAGGCAGACATGCAGGCAGGAAGAAGGGCCACACAGACACCGGGAGCCACCAGAGCACCAGAAAGGAGCTGCTCAGGTGTTGACAGGGGCTATTGTGCGCTGGACACCAGCTGTATGTGCCCATCTGCACCACAGGGCGATGCGACTGGGTGGTGAGGAGGATGCAAGTTCTGGCTGTCAGGTGAGGAGTGAGGGGGTTTCGGCGGTGTGAGTGAGCTGTATAGGTCCCAGGAGTTAGACCGGGTGCCTGTCATGATAGTCCGTGGCGCTCCGATCAGCCTAGCCCAGGTTCGATTCCTGCTGTGTGGAGCAGCCACAGAGATAGATGGGATCCTGTGCGGCATAGTGCTAGAGCTCCCTGATGTCGGCAGGTGTCCAGGACTTTTTAGGACGTTGGGTAATGCTGATGAAGGTGGATTTAGTAGTCACCCCCGTATTAGAGATTATTTATACATAGATAATACTACAGAAAAGATAACTATGGTTTAGGTCCTCAGAAATGTGTGGAGTTTGGTCTCATATTAATCTATATTTTACCAGCAGTATTCCAGTGTTATTTGTGTAGCGTTCGCACCTTGCAAACACTAGTTATAAATAATATCACTAATATCACTATTTCATACACCAAATAACCAGTGCACAGGGGTCCCAAAAAAACTGTTTATACAAGACTAGAGGCAGCTGCAGTTTGAAGAACAATGACCAGAGGAATTCACCAATGCTACATAGAGTACATGAGAATGCAATAACCTTTGACCTATGAATGAAGACCTTACAACTGTAACTGAATATCACTGTGATGACACTACTTTTACAACTGTACAGTGTATAACTTGTTGAGCTCTGGCTTTGGTTCACATTAATCACATAGGACAATATTCATTGGTAGCAACAATATGAACACAACAATGCTGCTCAGCCTCAGAGGTGTTATCATCTATTAAAATATAAGGCATGAAAAATAAAAGGGTAATGGGACTTTTGAACAAGTTTTCTGTAAATACTTTATTTAATGGTGGGGTGAGGGTGGGGGTTAATCATTTAATGGTGGGTACTATTTATCTGTTGGTGGGGATTATTTACTATAATAGTGGCGTCATGGTGGTGCCTATTAATATAACTTGTGGTGATAGGACTATTAATTTAATGCTGGAGTATTTTTGGGGCTATTAATTCAAAGTGGGCCTGAGTGTGGGATGAGGGCTATTTATTAAATCTAATTATTTAATATTGGGCCTGTTTTTTGGGGGGGAGACATGTCTACTTATTACATTTAAATACTATTAACTTAACGGAGGGGCTGGTTGGGGGAAATATGTCTATTTGTTAAATGTGAGTGCTATTAATGTATTGTCTCTGTTGGTTGCAGAGAAGTCTGATTATTAAACTTGGGTACTATTGATTTAATGTCGGGGCTGAATGGCAGAAGGGAGGCCTGGAGTGTTCACTCTTTGCTAGACCTTCCATATTTAATGTACCTATGATTCTTCGATTCTTCCAAGCAGGGCCCCAACATTCCAACATTCCAGCATCCAGACAAGCAGCAACGGAGTTTAAAACACCAGCAGCAGCAGCAGGTGGTGAAAGCTGCAAGAGCACGCAGAAGAGAGCAGAAGAGCCTGCCAATTGCCCTGACTCTGGTGGGACAGTCCCAATTTTGGGTGAATGTCTTGCTTAGTCAGGGCATTGATACCACTGCAGGGGCAGTTGTGAGAAGTATCCAGGTTTGCACTGCACTGCTTATGAATGAGGCACTGCATGCATCTAACAGTAGTGCATGCAACATTGCATGTGTATTTAAAGGAGATTGGAAGGGGAAGAAAAGTTGCCTAACACTGCCTAATGATAGCCACACCATTTGCAAGCTGGTCATGCCCACCCCTGGTGATGTGGTGTGGAAACCCCCCTCTAGAAATTTGACTCTTTGGGTGGACATCACATTTAACACTAAAACATAATGAACACAGAGGAACATTTCCACACAGATTATTTTCTAATGATATTCATGGAAAAAGTAGGCTACAAAATGTAGTCAACAGATATCCTAAGTTTCACTCGTAAACTTACGGCCCATATCTTGTCTGAAAAAACTCTCTTTTCCTCCATCCACAAATCTGGTAGGTGTGGTTAAAGTTCAAGGACAGATGGCAGCAGGCACACTCAGGAAACATGGCTGTACTTTGCTAGTCATCTGACCAAGTAAATGTAATACAAAAAAAATTAACTACTTCTGCACCAGTTGGCAGATTTTGTAGATACACATATTTGAAAGCTATGCAGAGAAGCTGTATTAACAATGTAGCGATTTAAATACACAAGCCTGTGAATTCTATTTCCGCTCTGCACACCTGCGCTCCCATCTGTAATTGGGTAATAATGATAATAAAAATGTGCCTTTCTCTGCACTTAGGAGGCTGTCTTTACATTATAGCTACTCTGAAGGAGAATGTATTAAAATTAATGTGCTATTTAAATACACGACTATTTGGAAAAGCAGTAAAAAGCGATCAGAATGCCTGTATAAAGCTATGATATGTGATTTTATTCTAACGTAGATTAATGCAGTGACACACTATCCTATGCAAGCCCATTTTTACTAAGCAGTGTGAGACAGATTACATTTTTCAGTACACTAAAATACAATGAAGCGTATGATAAGTTTTCATAAGGAACACACACTAAAGATGTGACTTGTGAGAATACACAGCATGCATTTTTTATGTTTACAAGATTTGCCAGAGTACTTTATAAAAATATAAAACCATCCTTGACTACATTTATATCCAAGTATTGCATATAGTAAACCTCCTGTTGGCTGGTCTCGTGATTACATCCATTCAGTGTATTTATTGCCTGTACAACGCTAGCTTCATGGTGAAGTTATCCTAATGCTCTGATTTTTAGGAAGAATATTTTTCGCCCTCTTTCAACTATGTTGTCACTAGCAATTGGTAACCACATAATCCTGAAAGTGGTCACATTAGTTCCTGAAAAGATCACGTATGCCTCCCTCCTTGCCCTAAAATCTGCCCGTTTCTTTTAATCAAATTTGTGTCACAATATTAAATATGAAATCCATCATCAGAATATGCGAGTTGCTTCCTACTTGCTTGTACATTGATACACTATTTCAGAGAAAGTGGTCCCATTGGAATTTGGTATTATTAACATAGGACCCATGGAAAAAGTATGATAAAATCCAGTATGCTAGGACTTGGCCTATACTAACAATATATCATACTGCTATATGAATAGCAGAAAGAAGTTAGTGGAATGGTAGAACACTGTTGCCCAACTCCCGCTATGGCCCGTGAGATTGTGGCTGCAGGGCAGTAGTAAAAAAGATATTATTTTTTTTTCTATTTGATTCTGAATACTGAATGGGGGAGGATTTATGAGTTGGGGGTCAGTGTGCTTTTGCAGCTCCTTGTGTCCACATTAGTTTTTATGACAATTATTACATAAAACTGGATTCTTATTGCCCATTAGTGGTTACCATATAGAAGCGGCCAAGCAACCCTTATGTCATAGGGGGACACTCAGCGTTGCTAAGGCAGTGTTGCTACCAACAGAGTTACAGGCTGGATTGTGAGGAGAAGAAATACCAGTAGCAGCAGTACGGAAATTACTGATGCACATATTATTGGGCATTACTACACTTAGACTGATTACTGGCTATTACTTTTATTGCTAGTATACTGTATTATTGGGCACTATTACTGCTGCAGACATTTTACTGAGCATTACTACAGTGCTTATTACTGGGCATTATTGTTTGTACTAATATATTACTGGGCACTCATCTATTGCTGATATATTATTGGGCATTAGTGCAATGCTGGTTTACTACTTGGCAGTACTGCTGGCATATTCCTGTCTACTAAAACTATTGCTAAAGTTCTAATTGACATTACTGTTTCTGGAGGCTGATCAATGGATATTAATGTTAATGCTGCCATATTATTTGCTGACATTTTACTGCACATACTGATGACAAGCAGTAGCTTATTAATGGACATGACTATATTTTAGAGCACTCTTAGCTCTCAACACAACTCTGTTCACGCGCATTACAACTAGTGCACATGTGCAAAAACGATATATACTTAAGAAAGAGAAAACCTCCCGAAGCGGAAGTTCTTTATAGATACATGTATGCACGCCTAAAGGGAATTCCCAGTGCACTGTAATGTACCTTTCAGTACAAAGTTACCAGCAAGTTGTTTTGCATGGCATTCCCCTAAGGAATTCCAGAACATACTAATGAAACATGTAGGCAACGTTTTTATGGAGTACTGATCTACACTGATGAACTACTGCATCTCATCAGCATACTTAATGTGACTCCCTGCCAACCTACTTAAAGAGACCTGAACCCATTCCAAGGGCACAGCATTTTTGAGATTTTATCCAGATAAGCCTTTTAAATTTGTTTCTTTGTAAGTATGTTTTATTGTGGATTGTAATTAAAGTATTGCTATTTACTACACTATAGTTGTTCCTTGTTCTGCCTTTGTTAATTGCTCTCCCTGAGTATCTAAAAGGACAGTCTTGGAAATACATATACAGAGGACCTTAGGAATATTAATAAATAAGCCAGAGATTTATTTGCTTTCTGTTACGCATTTAATTTACATTTATTGGAAAATCCATATTATTTGTACCTAACATACTACACTATCAGATATCCTTGTCCTTCCTGTTTTCTTGTAAATGTTATGGGCAGCACGGTAGCTAAGTGGTTAGCACTCCTGCCTTACAGCACTGAGTTCAATTCCCAACCATGGCCTTATCTGTGAGGAGTTTGTATGTTCTCCCTGTGTTTGCGTGGATTTCCTCCCACACTCCAAAAACATCCTGGTAAGTTAATTGGCTGCTAACAAATTGACCCTAGTCTGTGTGTGTGTGTGTGTGTGTGTGTGTGTGTGTCTGTCTGTCTGTGTGTGTTAGGCAATTTAGACGTTAAGCCCCAATGGGGCAGGGACTGATGTGAGTGCTCTGTACAGCACTGCGGAATTAGTGGCTCTAGATAAATAAATGGTGATGATGATGGTATAACGGATTAAGAGCACCTTGGAAGGATAAACATACATGAATACAGGTGATAACTTTCAGGTATGCCTGATCTGGATTATCTATTTGGTGCAAATCCATTTTGCACATCTATATACATATATTGCAGTTGATTTAAAATATTATATTATATTATAAGGTGACTGCATCTTTTCTATTTTCTTCTAGATTTATCACACCAGCTATAACAACATATTTCCCAAAGATGGCAGCTACCTGCTCAATTTCAAGTTATATATTATATACACTGTTGACACTTTAGCACATTTAAAAACACTGGAGTATAACGGAATTACCACCTCCTTGTTTTTACTTAAACTGTTGTTAATATTCTGTATTATTGGGTATTAATACTACTGTGGCTTATTACTTTGCATTATTGATATATTATTGGGTACTACAATCACTGCAATGTTTAATTGGGCATTCCTACTGGTGGCTTATTAATGAATATGTGAATGCGGGCACATTACTGGGCAGTACTACAAGAGGTAATTTATTAATGGACATTACTGTTACTGCAGACATATTAGTGGCCATTACTAGTGATAGAGAAATTGGCTTCTATTAGTAACTATGACAGTGGCTGCTTTTGACTGGTTACTTGGAAAACATACAACTCCTAACAAGTATTTATTTGTGTTTCTGCAGTTTTGCATAAGCTGCATTTGTGTGAATGTGCCCTTACTGTAAGTGTTCTACATCTTTACCGCTTCCCCCAAATCCCTGTCCCCAGCAAGAAGGCTCAAGTGCCATATATGAGCCAGATATAAGCCAGTATGCGATGGCGCATATGTGGACCTTTGCTTTGTGGCATGTGCAGGGGCGGATTGGCCATATACCTTGCTGGGAAGTTTCCCAATAGGCCGATGACCTAACGAGGCCGCCCGGAGGCCACCCCAGATTGTGTCACAGTTAAAAAAAAAAAAATAATTAACCATTGGTGTTCAGTGGGCATCAACAGGCAGCCAATCCCTAGGCTGCCTGTTGTTGTATGGGCTCTCAGGCTGGGGTTGATTGGAGGGAAGTAGGTATACTATTAATTTATTGTCAGGGCTGGTTGGAGGGAAATATATCTATTTATCAAATGTGAGTACTATTATTTTAATGTTTGGACTAGAGGGAGGCCTAATTATTTAATGTGAATTCTATTGATTTAATGCTGGGGCTGGTTGGCATTTTCTAATTTTCATGTACCCATTATTTTTTCCCAAATAGGGGCTCCAGCATTCCAGTATCCAGACAAGCAGCAACTGATCTAAAGAAATCAGCAACTACAGGTCGTGTAAGTGACAAGGACAGCTAGGAGAGAGCAGGATAGACTGCCAACTGTCCTGAATCTTATGGGGCAGTCCTGAATTTGGGTGACTGTCTCACTTAGTCAGGATTTGGTCAGACAGCAAGGACAGTTGGGAGGTATGTCCCGCTTCACACTGTACTGCTTGTGAAGGCAGAGTTGCATGTATCAAACAGTAGTGCACACAGTTTTGTCTGTGTATTTGTCTAAAATGTATCTAAAATAATAACCGCCCTGTCTGCTGTAAGTTCAACTTATTAACGGCCCTTAGTCTTTATCACAACTTTGTTCTCATGGCTCCTTTCACAACTTACAAGCATATTGGCAACTGAAGTATGAATATGAATATGGCTCAGGACTCTTCACCATACTTGCCAACTCTCCTGGAAAGTCCGGGAGACTCCCGAAATTCAGGTCAGTCTCCCGGGCTCCCGCGAGAGCTAGCATTTCTCCCGCATCCCGGATTTCACAGAGAATCTCTGTGAATTGCCATTTTGGAGGGCGGGAGGGAAATGCCGGTTGCGCGGGGGCGGGGCCAAAAATGCCGCGATTGGCCTCGCCCCGCCACCTGCCGCCCTCCAGTCACGCCCCCTCTCCCGGAAACAAGTTTCCGGGAGTTGGCAAGTATGCTCTTCACTCCTGCTCCCAAGCCCTCTTTCCTTCCTTGCCCTTAATGGCCTCAAACTCTGTTGTTGGTTATATTTAAAGTCTTGAAAAGGAAACACACTAAGCAATAATCATATACACTTATTCATAACGAAAAAAAAGAGATATGCCTTTTCTATTTTCAAGGAGCCCTTCCGCATAGAAACATTGCTCTTTGGTATATGATTGCATGAATGACTGTTAGTGACTGTGATTTTTTTCATGTTTGCTTCTTGCTTTTTATTTACTTGCTTTTTGAAAAATCTTTAAATGAAATGGTATTAAAAATACAGCTTTAGTTTTGCTAAGATTATTATTACTATTAAAAGGATAAAAGCTGAACTATTCATTTTAAACAATATACAAATAGCTCTTGTTACCATTAGATACGGATTGTGAGCACTCTATTAGCTAGGCCTCAGTGCTATTCTTCACATGGAAAACTTCTGTACACTTCCTCTATTCTGGCTTATGGGAAATGACTTTTGGGGAGTTAGAGGGTGACAGCAGCTGAGAGATAATGCAACAAATGTCTTTAAAAACACTTGCCAAAGAGAAAAAAGACAGAATAAAAAAAAACTCATCTGATAAAAATTTAGACAGAATGGATGCCAAACACCCACTCACTTCTCCCAAAGAAAGAGACAATGGGGAGAAATCTGATGAGGTGGTTCTTGCAGTGGCTGTCATTTTTCACGTCAAAAGAAGGAAAACCAGAAGTTTAATTCAAAAACATAACATCACCTATAGGATAGTTCTTCTGTGTATGTTTTTAATTAGGGAAATTAGATGTATGCATTGCAATATTACAGTGCTGGAAACCATCATAAAAAAAGTTTAATCTGTGTTACTTTTTCAATGCATTCAATTTAAAATGAAAACACAAACCTCAGAGAATCACATTTGCTGACATCTCCCTGTCTCCCAGACTGGCGCCTGTGAGTTTATTTTGAACTTTTTTATGCTAATTACTACTCAATGGGAATATACTGAGTGTCGTAAAGTTACATATTGTGAGAAAACAAAATATGTTTCAAAGTCTGTAAGCATATGTCTGGAACATAAAAAAAATTGAAATTCAAACATTCAAATTTCCAGTTATGCTACAAGAGAGCCTAAAACGTTTTTTTACTTAAAACAATTGTTCGGTTTTGGACCTTATGTCCTGTGTCCCTCGCATAACAATTAAATGGTAATCTCTCCGCGGGAGAACTGCACAAATTATAATAAAGAAGCTACTGCAGTTTACAATGCATCGGGACTCAATCGTCCAGTCTGACTCAATAGATCAGCAGAGAATAATTCCACTGTGGTCTATTGAATTGGACTGGGCAAATTGAGCCATCTAACTGCAGCAATTGTCTAAATGTAAGCAGTGCAGTCCAGTTACTAGCTTTAGATAACAAAGGGGGTTTCTAGTGGAGGGACTACCACATAATTGCTACATGTGGCCGGGCCGGCTGGCAAATTTTAGCCTGGGGGGGCGAGACTTGGCTCAGCAGCCAATTAGTATCATCTGAAAGAGAAAAAATTCAGGTAACCCAGGGACCAAGC